>NC_053490.1:523086738-523186738 GCF_905171775.1 Rana temporaria
TAATGGTAGAAGATTCCCTGACATTGGTGTCAGTGGGAGGAAAAATATATTCTAGGAACCTTGGATTGAGGGTCTGTGTTCTATTTGGTCTCTAGAGGTGACTGGGGGGGTCTCTCTAGGGCAGGGGTCTCAAACTCAAATTACCTGAGGGCCACAAGACAAGTTTTCATATGCCATGGGGGGCCGCATGCAAACTTTCAAACTTCAAAAACAACAGTACTGGTGTCAGCGAACACATTATTATCCCCCAGCACTGGTGTAAGTCAGGGTTTGACAAATTTGCTTGGAATCTAGGAGCCAGCTAAAAAAGTTAGGAGCCAGAAAACGCACCCCGTCCCGACGAGCTTGCGCGCAGAAGCGAACACATACGTGAGCAGAGCCCGGATATGTAAACGGTGTTCAAACCACACATGTGAGGTATCGCTGCGATTGGTAGAGTGAGAGCAATAATTCTAGCCCTAGACCTCCTCTGTAACTTAAAACATGCAACCTGTAGATTTTTTTAAACGTCGCCTATGGAGATTTTAAAGGGTAAAAAAGTTTGTCGGCATTCCACAAGCGGACACAATTTTGAAGCGTGACATGTTGGGTATGAATTTACTCGGCGTAACATTATCTTTCATAATATTAAAAAAAATGGGGATAACTTTACTGTTGTCTTATTTTTTAATTAAAAAAAGTGTAATTTTTTCCCAAAAAAGTGCGCTTGTAAGACCGCTGCGCAAATACGGCGTAACAGAAAGTATTGCAACGATCGCTATTTTATTCTCTAGGGTGTTAGGATAAAAAATATATATAATGTTTGGGGGTTCTAATTAGAGGGAAGAAGATGGCAGTGAAAATAGTGAAAAATGACATTAGAATTGCTGTTTAACTTGTAATGCTTAACTTGTAATACCAACGGCCACCACCAGATGGCACCAGCTCACATCTGGTAGTAATAACTTGTAATACCAACGGCCACCACCAGATGGCACCAGCTCACATCTGGTGGTAATAACTTGTAATACCAACGGCTCACCACCAGATGGCGCCAGCTCCCCTCACTTCCACCCTGCCTGCGGGCCACTTATAACTGGTCCGCGGGCCACAAATGGCCCGCGGGCCGGTACTTTGAGAGTTGAGACCACTGCTCTAGGGGGACTGTGGTTTTTGTGAGGGCACTGTTGGAAACTAGAGGGCACTGTGGGATTTGGGGAACATTGTGGGACACTGTTGGAGGTTGTGGGTAGTATAGGGGGTGGAGGCTTTGCAGCAGGCTGGGTCATAGTGGTAGATTGGGAGGCAATGTGGGACACTGTAGGTGGTTGGTGTCACTATGGAAAGGGGGGGTAATTGATCTGCAGCAGACTGGGGGGCACTGTGGGAGGTTGGGAGGCACTGTGGGACACTGTTGTAGGGTGGTGGTACTATAGGGGGCTGGAGGCTCTGCAACAGGCTGGGGGGGGGGGCACTGTGGGAGATTGGGAGGCACTGTAGGACACTGTAGGAGGTTGGTGACACTTTAGGGGCTGGAGGCTCTGCAGCAAGCTCTGGGGCACTGTGAGAAATTGGGAGGCACTGTGGGACACTGTTAGAGGTTGGTGGCTTTATAGGGCACAGAAGGCTCTGCAACAGACTGGGGGGCATCGTGGCAGGTTGGGAGACACTTGGGACTCTGTTGTGTTGGAGGATGGTGGTGCTATAGGGGGCCCTGCAACAGACTGGGGGGGGGGGCACCGTGGGAGATTGGGAGGCACTATAGGACATTGTAAGAGGTTGGTGGCACTATAGGGGGCTGGAGGCTCTGCAGCAGGATGGGGGGCACTGTGGGACACTGTTAGAGGTTGGTGGCTTTATAGAGCACCGGAGGCTCTGCAACAGACTGGGGGGCACGTGGGAGGTTGGGAAGAAATATAGGACACTGGTGGAGGGTGGTGGTACTATGGTGGGTTGAAGGCTCTGCAGCAGTCTGGGGGACACTGTGGGAGGTTAGGAGACGCTGTGGGACACTGTTGGAGGGTGGTGGTACTATAGGGGGCAACAGGCTGGGGGGGGGCACTGTGGGAGATTGGGAGGCACTATAGGACACTGTAGAAGGTTGGTGGCACTATAGGGGGCTGAAGGCTCTGCAGCAGGCTGGGGGACACTGTGGGAAATTGGGAGGCACTAGTCTGTGGGACACTGTTGGAGGTCGTGGTACTATGGCGAGCTAGAGGGGGCTGGGGGGGGGGGCACTGTGGGAAATCGGGAGTCACTGTGGGACACTGTTAGAGGTTGGTGGCTTTATACGGCACCAAAGACTCTACAAACAGACTGGGGGACACTGTGGGAGGTTGGGAAGCAATATAGGACTCTGGTGGAGGGTGGTGATACTATGGTGGGTTAAAGGCTCTGCAGCAGGCAAGGGGGCACTGTGGGAGGCTGGGAGGCACTGTGGGACAATATTGAAGGGTGGTGGTACTATAGGGGGCTGGAGACTATACAGCAGGCTGGGGGGAATGTGGGAGGTTGGGAGGCACTGTGGGACACTGTTGGAGGGGGGGGGGGGCTGGACAGTATAGGGGGCTGGAGATCTGAGGCCTGCTGGGGGCACTGTGGGACACTGTTGGAGGGGGGGGGGGCTGGACAGTATAGGGGGCTGGAGATCTACGGCCTGCTGGGGGCACTGTGGGACACTGTTGGAGGTTGGTGGCACAATAGGGAGCTGGTTGCAGAAGGGGGGGGCATTATGGGAGGTTGGGAGGCACTGGGGGACACTGTTGAAGGGTTGGTGGCACTATAGGGAGCTGGTTGCAGAGGGGGGCACTGTGGGAGGTTGGGAGGCACTGGGGGACACTGTTGGAGGTTGGTGGCACAATAGGGAGCTGGTTGCAGAAGGGGGGGGGGCACTATGGGAGGTTGAGAGGCACTGCGGGACACTGTTGGAGGGGGAGCTGGACAGTATAGGGGGCTGGAGATCTGCGGCCAGCTGGGGGCACTGTGGGAGGTTTAAAGGCACTGTGGGACACTGTTGGAGGTTGGTGGCACTATAGGGAGCTGGTTGCAGAGGGGGGCACTATGGGAGGTTGGGAGGCACTGGAGGACACTGTTGGAGGGGGGGATGGACAGTACAGGGGGCTGGAGATCTGCGGCCAGCTGGGGGCACTGTGGGAGGCTGGGAGGCACTGTGGGACAATGTTGAAGGGTGGTGGTACTATAGAGGGCTGGAGACTATGCAGCAGACTGGGGGCACTGTTGGAGGTTGAGAGGCACTGTGGGACACTGTTGGAGAGGGGGCTGGACAGTATAGGGGGCTGGAGACTATGCAGCAGGCTGGGGGCACTGTGGGAGGGTTAGGGGGCACTGTGGGACACTGTTGGAGGTTGGTGGCACTATAGGGAGCTGGTTGCAGAAGGGGGGGGGGGTACTATGGGAGGTTGGGAGGCACTGGGGGACACTGTTGGAGGTTGGTAGCACTATGGTAGGCTGGAGGCTCTGCAGCAGACAGGGGACACTGTGGGAATACCTTCCCTTATTGCTGCACTTATTTTAGGCCTTCTATAAGTATGGGCCCCTGATGAGATGAGAACTTCAATTGAAAAGACCCCCATCTTCCAGGTCTGCAATGATTAGATGGGGGTTGTGTTCACGTTCCATCGAGTAAAATGCGCCTATAAACTCTTCCATGGTATAGAAGGATGACAGACACGTCAGTGCGATCTTCACCCCGAGCTGTTATGTTGGAACCTGCCTAGCCGAGCTGTCATGTTGGAACCTGCCTAGCATGAGACATCCCGAGGCAATCGGTCAGCTTCAGCTGTGGCCCCGGGGCCACAACACTGCTGTCAGAGGAGCTCAGTGCAGATATTACCGTCCGTCGGTTCTCAGGCATTTCACGTCTACGGGGACATCCCGCTCTGACACATGAATGTTAATGTACATCAGCTGTGCTGTGCCTCGCATTGCCAGGATAACATTGTGTTCTGGAATGTCACACCCTTTCCTTAATCCCATTATCCCTGAAAGTGCGGACCGCGCCGCGTCCCCCTGTACCAAACATCCCAGAGAGTGCGGACCGCGCCGCGTCCCCCTGTACCAAACATACCCAACACGTGTCAGCTTCCAAGTCACACTCCCATATGACGTGTGCTCTTCACCATCATAAGGATACACAATGGGGAATCCATCTCTGGCCAAGGCCTAGCATCAGATATATCATTGTATGTGGAGGGCATGCATGCCATGTGATGCCCTCATCTGCTTTTCCCAGAGACCGCACTACCACCCCTGACGGAGCCATCTTTGTTCAGGCATCATACAGAGCCACCATCTACTTCCTGGACTGGGATGTGTAGTTCTTAGCTGTGTTCTAACACAGATCAGCCCTTGCTGCAGCCTCTGACCTCCTAACTTGCTACAAACTTACAATGATCACTGCGGAGAAGAGGCTGAGGAAATGCCTTTTAATGCCTGCAGTGGACGGATGACATTGTCTCAGCCTAGACAAAGTCACTGGACTGGGGCTCAAGAACGGTTTTATAATGATGCATGATGGAGCTTAGCAGTGCCCATCAGCTCAGCCTCACCAGTGCCCATCAGCTCAGCCTCACCAGTGCCCATCAATGCAGCCTCACCAGTGCCCATCAATGCAGCCTGATCAGTGCCCATCAATGCAGCCGCACCAGTGCCCATTGTAACGGTCACCACCGTTTACGATTTCCATTCCACCAACCACGACAGCTTATCCGACACTCCAACAATCCAACAGGCACGATCCATTCCATAAGAATTCCCCCAGAATTAAGACGAGACACAAGCTCTGTTCTTTCTGGTTTCAAATGAATGAATGAACCTTTTAAAGGTAAAACTCAGGTTTTTATACAGTTCACAACCAAAAAGCATGTTACAGGGACAATGAAACTCTCCACCCCCAAAACATCACACAATGGGGCTTCATATACATTCTTTTAGATAATGACATTCAGATGAGTTAATTATCCCCCAGACGTCCTGACTCCGTCAATAAGCGATTCACCTGCAAAATACACATTCCTATGTCAGGCGTTCTGTCTCCGACAATAAGCTATTCACACCATACAGTGTCATTAGCATCACACAATGGAATGTCTTTCAGGAGCCAGCCTCAATTAACACCTAAAAGTTAGACATCCTCGACCAGCTCTTATGATCGATGTCACATGTGCTGGCATTAGACCAGTGTGCTGTCTATCATAGGAGCCGGTCCAGGAGGCGGGACTTCATATGAGAGCAGCCGCCAGGTAAGCGGGAGATCCCCGCTCTGTGCTATCCGGCAGGGCTCACCCCCTTCCCCTCAGAGGCAGCCCAATGGACCCAGCGGGAACCATGGTAGGGCCGGCCCTGGCTGCCCCCCCGCGTCAGCTTGCGGCACCTGGGCGGGTGCATGGCCCTGGAAAGAGCCCCCAGTGCAGGCGGCCTACCGGGAAATTTCCTAGTAGGCCAGTCAGTGTCCATCAATGTTGGGGGCACAAATCCATCTAATGACACCAGTAAAGGGGCACAGTTCCTCCCAATGACACCAATGATGGGGCACAGTTCCTCCCAGTGACACCAACGAGGGGGCATGATTCTTCCCACCAAATGGCACCAACGATGGGGCACAGTTCCCCCCACTGATGCCGGGACATTATCTAAATCCAATGGCCACAGTCCGACCCCCCCATAAAGTCTGAAGGACCCTAAACTGGCCATTTGTTTAGAACATTTGGAGACCCCTGCTTTAAATAATGATATCAATAAAATAATTATTTCTCTATTCCCCCCAAAAAATGCTCAGAGGTGGAAGCATGAAATGAGAACATCCACTTCTACATCCAGTCCCTGGTGGAGGATGATGGGAGTTGTAATTCACAAAACAGCTGGAAGATTTCACACTGACCTCCGATAATCCTTCTCTATAAAAGCCGAGCCGGGACTATTTTTATTTGAGGTTTCGGTGTTAACACTACGCCCAGAATAGCAGCCCAGGGAGCTCCGGGGTCACACTTGGAAGCGTTCGTAGAAAGTTGGCAGTTAGGTTGGACTAGGGCAGAGGCTCAAACACTAGAAGGGTGCGTGCCATCCTCTCGTCTTAATACAACGATTGTGCTTTTGTTTTGTGGTGCAATGTTGAAACACTGGCCCAGATTCAGAAAGCAATTGCGCCCGTGTAACCATAGGTTACACGGCGCAATTGCTGACTTGCTCCGGTGTAACGAGTGCTCCTGATTCAGGAACCTCGTTACACCGGCTGCAGCCTAAAATCTGCGCGGCATAAGGCTCTTATGCCTCGCAGATTTTAGGCTGCATTCTTGCGGGGGCCGCTAGGGGGCGCTCCCATTGTGTATCAGCGTGTAGTACTGTATGCAAATTGCATACTACCACTGATTCACAAGCTTGCGCGGGCCCCGCGCAAGCCAGGTACGGAGTTTCCGTACGGCTACTTTAGCGCAAGGCTGCCCCTTCTAATAGTAGGGACAGCCAATGCTAAAGTATAGTATAAATTTTAATTTCACGGCGTTTGCGTAAGTGATTCGTGAATGGCGCTGGACGCCATTCACGTTCACTTTGAAGCAAATGACGTCCTTGCGACGTCATTTGCCGCAATGCACGTCGGAGCATGCGCTGTACGCTCGGCGCGGGAGCGCGCCTAATTTAAATGATTCCCGCCCCCGGCGGGATCATTTAACTTGCGCGCGCTTACGCCGGGCAAATTTGCCGGCGCGCCCTCGCAGTTCACGGAGCTACTGCTCCGTGAATCGAGGGCAGCGCAAAATATTTGCGTGGGCGCAGGGCAAAATCGTTGCCCTGTGCCCGCGCAAATAAAGCGCAAGCTATGCTGAATCTGGGCTACTGTTTTTTTTTTTTTTAGTTGTAGTATTGGTTGATCCTTATGTAGCGCTTATACCCCAAAGAAGCCACTGATGGATAAGTCCCCTGATTCCCGAATGACAATGACCCTTCTGGCAATGCAATGGAAACTGAACATTCCTTAACCGCTTAAGCCCCGAACCAAAATGCAGCTAAAGGGTGCGCGGTCGTGCGACGTGGCTCCCAAACAAAATTGGCGTCTTATTTTTCCCACAAATAGAGCTTTCTTTTGGTGGTATTTGATCACCTCAGTTTTTATTTTTTGCGCTATAAACAAAAATAGAGCGACAATTTTGAAAAAAATGCAATATTTTTTACTTTTTTCTATAATAAACATCCCCCAAAAACATATATAAAAATTATTTTTTCCTCAGTTTAGACCGATACGTATTCTTCTACCTATTTTTGGTAAAAAAATCGCAATAATCGTTTATCGATTGGTTTGTGCAAAATTTATAGCGTTTACAAAATAGGGGATAGTTTTATTGCATTTTTATTTTTATTTTATTTTTTTACTACTAATGGCGGCGATCAGCGATTTTTTTCGTGACTGCGACATTATGGCGGACACATCGGACAATTTTGACACATTTTTGATGCATTTAAATTGCATTCTTTATTGTGAAAATGACAGTTGCAGTTTGGGAGTTAACCACAGGGGGCGCTGATGAGGTTATGTGTGACCTCAAGTGTGTTTCTAACTGTAGGGGGGTGTGACTGTAGGTGTGACGTCATCGATTGCGTATCCCTATAAAAGGGAACACACGATCGATGACGCTGCCACAGTGAACAACGGGGAAGCTGTGTTTATATACAGCTCTCCCCGTTCTTCAGCTCCGGGGACCGATCGCGGGACTCCAGCAGGGATCGGGTCCGCGAGTCCCGCGGCCTGTGGTCACGGAGCTTCGGACCGGGTCACGGAAACGCGTCGGCGGCGCGCGCGCGACTCCACGGCTGGGCCTAAATAGCAACGTACATGTGCCCATCCGTGCCATTCCGCCTCCTGTAGTCCAAGGGAGGGGGCGAGCACGACACTCCACACCAGGGAGAAAGCCTCACATTACTGTGTGTAGTTACAGACAGAAGAACAGGAAGTGAGGATTTCTCAGAGGAAATGAGGACATTTAAAAGCAAAATGGAAGGATGAGGTAAGTGAAGGAGGACTGCACCAAGGTAAAGGAAGCTATTTAGGAAAGAAAATTGTACCTTTACAACCCCTTTCATGCATTGTTTACTTTTTACTTCAATAAAAAATTATTGTACCGGAAAGACAGGAGGCTTCAGGGCAGAGCTAAGAGCTGCAGAAGGAAGGTCACACTTCCGAAGAGTCAGCTGAACCCTTACTTATAGAGGATGCAAGCTCATACTCAATATCCCTGCCCGGAGTTGAGCTTTAAAGATAGGAGGCTTCGGGGAGGAGCTAAGAGCTGCAAAAGAAAGGTCACACCCCCGAAGAGTCAGCTGAACCCTTACTTATAGAAGATCCAAGCTCATACTGAATATTTCTGCCTGGAGTTGAGTTTTACAGACAGGAGGCTTCAGGGGAGGAGCCAAGAGCTGCAAAATAAAGGTGACACCCCTGAGGAGTCAGCTGAACCCTTACTTGTATATCCCTGTCGGGAGTTGAGTTTTAGAGACAGGAGGCTTCAGGGGAGGATCTAAGCTGTAAAATTAAGGTCACACCCCTGAAGGGTCAGCTCAGCCCTTACTTATAGGAGATACAAGCTCATACAGAATATTTCTGCCTGGAGTAGCGTTTTAGAGACAGGAGGCTTCAGGGGAGGAGCTAAGCTGTAACATGAAGGTTACACCCCTGAAGAGTCAGTTGAACCCTTACTTATAGAAGATGCAAGCTGATACTGATTATTTCTGCCTGGAGTTGAGTTTTAGAGACAAGAGGCTTCAAGGGAGGAGCTACATTGTAAAAGGAAAGTCACACCCCTGAAGAGTCAGCTGAACCCTTACTTATAGGAGATGCAAGTTCCTACTGAATATTTCTGCCTGGAGTTGAGTTTTAAAGACAGGAGGCTTCACACCCCCAAAGAGTCAGCTGATCCCTTACTCAGAGAAAATTCAAGCTCATACTGAATATTTCTGCCTGGAGTAGAGTTTAAGAAACAGGTGGCTTAAAGGAAATAATCTAAGAGCTGCAAAAGGAAGGTCCCACCACTGAAGAGTCAGCTGAACCATTACTTATAGGGGATGCAAGCTCATACTGAATATTTCTGCCTGGAGTTGAGTTTTAGAGACAGGGTGCTTCAGGGGAGGAGCTGAGCTGTAAAATGAAGGTCACACCCCTGAACAGTCAGCTAAACCCTTACTTATAGGAGATGCATTGTAAAAGGAAGGTCACACCCCTGAAGAGTCAGCTGAACCCTTACTTATAGGAGATGCAAGTTCATACTGAATATTTCTGCCTGGACTTGAGTTTATTAAGACAGGATGCTTCACACCCCCAAAGAGTCAGCTAATCCCTTGCTCAGAGAAAATTCAAGCTCATACTGAATATTTCTGCCTGGAGTAGAGTTTAATAAACAGGTGGCTTAAAGGAAATGATCTAAGAGCTGCAAAAGGAAGGTCCCACCACTTAAGAGTCAGCTGAACCCTTACTTATAGGAGATGCAAGCTCATACTGAATATTTCTGCCTGGAGTTGAGTTTTAGAGACAGGGTGCTTCAGGGGAGGAGCTAAGCTGTAACATGAAGGTCACACCCCTGAAGAGCCAGCTGAACCCTTACTTATAGGGGATGCAAGCTCATACTGAATATTTCTGCCTGGAGTTGAGTTTTAGAGACAGGGTGCTTCAGGGGAGGAGCTAAGCTGTAACATGAAGGTCACACCCCTGAAGAGCCAGCTGAACCCTTACTTATAGGAGATGCAAGCTCATACTGAATATTCTTGCAGTACAGGGGCTGTAAGGCTTTAAAAAGAATTTTCAGTACTAGTAGTATAGAACATGATTGTATATTTCTAAATATTTCCTAAGCTGGCCGCACACTTTTCAATCTTATTGTACGATCTCTGTATAGCCTCCTTTGTATTTTTACCAACAGCTAAATGAATTGTGAGACAATCCATTCAGTGTGTACCTGATCATGAAGTCAGTCTAAAGCTGGCCATACACTTCACAATCTGATTGTACAATCTCTGTTTCTTGGATTCTACTTATTATTTTGACACACTGATGTTGGCTTTTCTGTTCATGTGCTTAGTTTGGAATGCCTCGGGATATTGATGGTTTCATTTAGACAAAATAGTTAAACTAAAACTCATCCCATAGACATTATTGTGTGAAATAATCACAAATCTTTCCAGCCAGCTGCAACTTGTCCACAGATCATGAATACCTCACTTCACTGCCTTCAGGCCCCCCCTTCATCAAATTATCCCCCCTAACCACATAAACGAAACATCAGAAAAGTGATAGATTTTATAACAAGTAGATTTTTCCATCAAGCAATCAGCGCTCAGTATGCGCTTAATCTGCTTATATTCTCTAGCTCCTCCATTCCCCTCAGTATCAACATGCTAACAAAACTAATATATAAAACCTTTCCGTTTTCACTACATACCTATTTTAAACCCAGTGACACCATCGCTGGTTCTCTGTGCTTCTCTGTGCAATGCAGGCAGATCATGGCTGGTGGGAGGGGCTAGCGGGATGCTGTACTTAGCTTCCTAAAAAAATTCCCAGCACTATGGCCCAGATTCACAGAATGTGGGCGCACATTACGCCGCCGTAGAGTAACCAATGTACGCTATGCCAACGCAGCGCAGAGAGGCAAGCAATGAATTCAGCAAGCCAGTGCTCCCAACGCTGCGCCAGCGTGGCGTGGGATTCGAAGGCGTACGCCGGCGTAGGTGGAAGTGGGCGTGACCCATGCAAATGAGGCGTGACCCCATGCAAATGATGGCCCGAGCGCCAGACAGGTACGTATCACGAACTGCACATGCACCGTTACATGGACGCATCCCCCTGCGTCTGCTCACAACCACGTCGGAACAACTGCCTAAACTACGCCGGATCACTTCGTACGGCGTGAATGTAACCTACGCCCAGCCAGACACGCGTCCAACATAAAATACGCCGGCTTGTGTTCCCTGGTGCAGACCTTTGCATGTCTGTTGCTGGGTTATGCCTCCTTAATGGGGCATAACTTTACGCCGGACGTACAACTTACGCGCACCTCGCGTAGCCTGCGTCGGGCGCACGCAGGTTCGTGAATCGCTGTATTTCCCTCATTTGCATGTTTGAATGGCTAATCAATGGGAGCGGCACCACGCACCCAGCCTAAATGTGCGCCCACCCTACGCCGGCGTAAGCAATATACGTCGGCGGGGTGTAGCCTGGTTTTAGGCGCATATCTGTTTGTGGGTCTGGCGCAGAGATACCACGGCGCACATTTGCACTTACGTTGGCGTAACTTGTTATACGTCGGCGTAAGTGCTTTGTGAATCTGGGCCTATGTTTCTGTATCTTAGCCCTAGTGCAAGCAGTGGGCTGGCTCTTGTAAACATTAAAATGCCATGATGGGTGGATGTTAAAGTGGATGTAAACCCGAAATGTATTTTTAATTTTTTTGATGTCACAATGTACAGTATAAGATTTCCTATCATCTGTGCCCAGTCTTGCCACACAGAGTTAATCCAGCTCTGAGCAATCCTCTTTTTTTGTTCAGTGAAATAAAACGGACTTACAGAGAAAAACCTTAGTCCGTTCCGCCCCCTTGCTGTGAGTGACAGGTTATTTACATATCTCATGCACTAGCCTGGAGACAGGCATTATTTTTTAATTCCCACCCCCACTCCTTTTCTGAAGTCATGTGGTTACTTTTCTGTATTCTGACTGGATGTTAGGGATCATAACAGAATTCTGTGTAAGGAATACACAGGAAAAAATGCATGTTGACAAGGGGAGTGTAGAGGAGGGCGGGGAGTCCACTGACATCACGACTCCACCCACCGAGCTCCAGATAACAGATCCACCCACAGAATCTGCAGTTTTTCGGTTCTTATAACAGACAGAGGGGAGACGTGACAGGTAAGGATACATGCAGGAGGCGTCTATATCCTTATAGATCAGCACTATGGCAGTAGTTTAGAAAGGATGAGAGTGGCTTTACATCCACTTTAATCTGGAGAAGTGGGTGGTCCTAGGCAGGCTGTATTTACATGCAGACCACCCACATTTGATGCTGAGCCTCCATGACTGACAGAACTGAAATCCAGTGATGGGCCAGCAACAGTCAGGCTGGGTGATGGTAGGTGTCCTCCAGGCAGACAAAATTAGATTGGCTCCAGCTTGCCGCAGCTTCTAGTAGACACTGAAGTAATTGGAGGGATGCCCCCATTGGAGGGATTTCCCATCACTTCCTGTTCCAGTGGCCTTCATCACTGGCTCAGCCTTGGATAGGAACAGGGCCATCTTTAATATTGATTGGACCCCAGGCAAACATTTTCTTGGGCCCTTTCCAAATCCAATTATCAACTATTTGCGGGCTCAAGGGGCGGCTGCTCTGGGCCACACAACAATGACTGGGCCCGGGGCAGCTGTCCCTTTTGCCCCGTGGTAAAGATGGCCCTGGCTGGCTGCCAATCTGACATTTCATGGACTCCACCCAGGACTGAAAATGATGTTCAGATCCCATCGGAGAGGGATAAGCAAGCCCAAAGTGTTTCCGTAAAGGGCGATGTGTGATAAACACACAGAGGGCTTCTTCTCATGGACTACAACACAGTTTTTACTTATGGGGGGAGTACTTCTTCAAAGCATTTTTGGACTGCTAAGCATCCATGACTTTATCTCTGTCTTGTTTAGCTTCAGTTATATTAATGTTGCAAAATGAGGACTATGTAACTTCACTGGTTTATGATAGAGACGTTGTGGTGTTAAAAAAAACTCCCACAATGCAAATCTGCAGATGGGTTTATCATTGAAGATTAATCTGTTTATATTCTGCCTTCCCCGGTTCCTCCATCCCCCCTCCCCCTTCCCTGGTTCCTCCATCCCACCTTCCCTGGTTCCTCCATCCCACCTTCCCAGGTTCCTCCATCCCCCCTCCCCTTCCCTGGTTCCTCCATCCCACCTTCCCTGGTTCCTCTATCCCCCCTTCCCTGGTTCCTCCATTCCCACCTTCCCTGGTTCCTCCATCCCACCTCCCCTTCCCTGGTTCCTCTATCCCCCCTCCCCTTCCCTGGTTCCTCCATCCCAACTTCCCTGGTTCCTCTATCCCCCCTCCCCTTCCCTGGTTCCTCCATCCCACCTTCCCTGGTTCCTCTACCCACCCTTCCCTGGTTCCTCCATCCTCCCTTCCCTGGTTCCTCTATCCCCCTCCACCTTCCCTGGTTCCTCTACAGCCCCCCCCCTCTCTGGTTCCTACACCCCCCCCTTCCATGGTTCCTCAATCTCTCCTTCCCTAATTCCTCCATCCCCCTCCCTTGGTTCCTCCATCTCTCCTTCCCTGGTTCTTCCATCCTCCCTTCCCTGGTTCCTCTATCCCCCTCCCCTTCCCTGGTTCCTCCATCTTCCCCTCCCTGGTTCCTCTACTACCCCCCTCCCTGGTTCCTCCACCCCCCCCTTCCACCTTCCCTGGTTCCCCAATCTCTCCTTCCCTAATTCCTCCATCCCCCTCCCTTGGTTCCTCCATCTCTCCTTCCCTGGTTCCTCCATCCTCCCTTCCTTGGTTCCTCTATCCCCCTCCCCTTCCCTGGTTCCTCCATCCTCCCTTCCCTGGTTCCTCTACTACCCCCCCTCCCTGGTTCCTCCACTCCCTTTTCCACCTTCCCTGGTTCCTCAATCTCTCCTTCCCTAATTCCTCCGTCCCCCTCCCTTGGTTCCTCCATTTCTCCTTCCCTGGTTCCTCCATCCACTCCACCCTTCTGCGGTTCCTCCACCCCCCCACCCCTTCTCTGGTTCCTCTATTTCCATTCCCCTCTTTCCTGGTTCCTCCATCCCCCTTCTCAGGTTCCTCTATTACCCTTCCCCCTCCCCTGGTTCCTCCACCCCCCCCTGTTTTTTTTCTCCCTCCTCCCATGGTTCTTCCATCCCCCCTTCTCTGGTTCCTCCATTCCCCCTTCGCTGGTTCTTTCCTCCCTCCTGCCCTGGTTCCTCCTTCCCCCCTTCTCTGTTTATTCCATCCCCCTCCCCCTTCTCTGGTTACTCCTCCCCTTCCTTTCCCCCTTCCCTCCTTCCTCAATCCACCTCCCCCTTCCCATGTTCCTCCATCTCTCCTTTCCCCGGTTGCGCCATCCCCTTCCCCATTTCCCGGTTTCTCCATCCCCTCCACCTTCCTCTGGTTCCTTCATCCCATCTTCTCTGGTTCCTCTTTTTGCCTTCCCCCTTCCCTTGTTCCTCCATCCCCTCTTCCCTGGTTCCTCCACCCCCCCTTCCTTGGTTCCTCCATCCCCCCTCCCCTGGTTCCTGTAAGGCCTCGTACACACGACCGAACATGTCTGCTGAAACTGGTCCGTCGGACCAGTTTCCGCGGACATGTTCGGTCGTCTGTACGGCCGACCGGACAATTTTCCGGCGGATCGGACAGGTTTCCAGCGGACAAATGTTTCTTAGCATGCTAAGAAACATGTCCGCTGGAAGCCTGTCCGTCTGTACGACTCACCGGACATGTTCGCTCGGCCGAAAGCCCTCGCATGCGTCGAAGTGATTCGACGCATGCGTGGAAGCATTGACCTTCCAGGGTCGCGCACATCCCCGCGTCATCGTCGCGGCGACGGCGCGGCCACGTCACCGCGTTCGCTGTCCGCGGGAAATTTGGTCTGATGGTGTGTACAGCCATCAGACCAAAATCCGCCAGCGGACATGTCCGATGAAAACGGTCCGCGGACCGTTTTCATCGGACATGTCCCGTCGTGTGTACGAGGCCTGAGTGACGTCCCGTGTGTCCTGTTGTAGTGACAACGTTGTCCTTTTTAAACCAATTTTAATGGCATTTAGAGGGTTGGGCCATTGAGCCCAATTTTTTTAATCTAAATTTGTATTGATATTTTTGTATTATTAAAGTATTTATTGCCTACTATATACCGTGGTTGGTCCCCCTTTACAACTCCTTAGGGGTGGGATCTATTCCCCCCCTTCTTTTTCCCTTGTTTCCCAATTCCCCATTTTTTTTAAACCATATGAACCTGTCAACAAATAAATATGTAAAAAAAAAAAGAAAGAAAAGGAAGTGAACCCTTTGTTACAACACCCCAGGGACAGCTGAGTGTGCCTTTGCCAATGCCCACATTGATAATTGATCAAGTCAGCATTCAGGGCCAGCAAGGCAGCGCCCTCCCAGCAGTAATAGTTCAACCCCAGTACATTAGGTCCCATGCAGGTCCGGACTGGCCATAGGGCATACCGGGCATATGCCCAGTGGGCCGCATGTCACGTCTCCCCCCAGTGTATCATGCAGGGGGTCCAGAACTGTTAGGCGGGTGACTGTGTAACAAACTGTGGGGGGCTGTGTAATGTAAAGGGGTCCAGAGGTGCGGTGCTATGTAATGTAAAGGGGTCCAGAGGTGCAGGGTGCAGTGTAATGTAAAGGGGTCCAGAGGTGCAGGGTGCAGTGTAATGTAAAGGGGTCCAGAGGTGCAGGGTGCTGTGTAATGTAAAAGGGTCCAGAGGTGCAAAGTGCTGTGTAATGTAAAGGGGTCCAGAGGTGCAGGGTGCTGTGTAATGTAAAAGGGTCCAGAGGTGCAAGGTGCTGTGCAATGTAAAGGGGTCCAGAGGTGCAAGGTGCTGTGCAATGTAAAACGGTCCAGAGGTGCAAGGTGCTGTGTAATGTAAAGGGGTCCAGAGGTGCAGGGTGCTGTGTAATGTAAAGGGGTCCAGAGGTACGGTGCTATGTAATGTAAAGGGGTCCAGAGGTGCAGGGTGCTGTGTAATGTAAAGGTATCCAGAGGTGCAGGGTGCTGTGTAATGTAAAGGGGTCCAGAGGTGCAGGGTGCTGTGTAATGTAAAGGGATCCAGAGGTGCAGGGTGCTGTGTAATGTAAAGGGGTCCAGAAATGCAGGGTGCTGTGTAATTTAAAGGGGTCCAGAGGTACAAGGTGCTGGAACCCCACGTCCCATCATTAACCGCCGCCGCAAAGCCCCCCCCCCCCCCCATCCCAGGCTGCTCTAAAATGCCCGGGCCTATTTTTTTGTCCTCATTCCCAAGCCAAGACCAAGTAATCTCAGGGTGTCCAGACTTCTAGTCGCTCGGACCTCGCCCCGGGTCTCTGCAAGGGGAAGATCTGACGGGTGTTGAGGCCAGACCTCTCAGCCATTTGGAGCATGTCATGATATGTCAGCAGATAGCAGCCGGGTAAATAAAAAAATGGCGTCACCCTGAAGTCCGGCGGGTGTGATCGCTGTGTGATCAGCTGTCATGAAGTCATGTCTTCCTGTGACATCAGCGGGAGGGGAGCCGACAATAGAGCCAGTGTACAATGTTCTCATGAAGTCATCCTTACCGATATATAATGGCCCACCGGGTTACTGCAGGCAGGAAATGTTTATTTAAAACTAAAAACAGGGCTGCTAAAAAAAGGTAAGTGATATAATTAGTAGAGGAAACTTCACCAGGACACAGCAGGTTTTATTTTTTCCAGGGAAAACCGAGCAGAACTGGATGAGGGTGATGAAGGTGTAGTCTGTGTGCAATTAAAGCTGAACTCTAGAAACACAAACTAAAGAAACCATTAATACGTCATTATTTTATTTCATATCATTAAAAAATAAACTGAACAAATAGGTTTGTTCAACAGACAGATAGCTAGATTCATAAAGAGTTACGCCGGCGTATCAGTAGATACGCCGTCGTAACTCTGAATCTACGCCGTCGTAAATTTAAGCGTATTCTGGAAACCAGATACGCTTAAATTAGGCTAAGATATGAGCGGCGTAAGTCTCCTACACCGTCGTATCTTAGGGTGCATATTTACGCTGGCCGCTAGGTGGCGCTTCCGTGGATTTCAGCGTAGAATATGCAAATGAGCAAGATACGCCAATTCACAAACGTACGTGCGCCCGTCGTAATTAGTTACGCCGTTTACGTAAGAGATACGCCGGCGTAAAGATAAAGCTGCTCCCTAGGTGGCGCAGCCTATCTTTTTACGTTGTTTGCGTAAGTCGTACGCGAATAGGGCTGTGCGTGAGTTACGTCACGTCGTAGGCAGTGTTCGACATATCTTAGGCATTCTCTCCGACGCATGCACACTGGGATTCTTTCACGAACAGCGCATACGCCGCTCGTAAAAAAAAGTCAATCACGTCGGGTCACCAGTCATTAACATAAAACACGCCCCCCTGTTCCACATTTGAATTAGGCGCGCTTAGGCCGGCCCATTTACGCTACGCCGCCGTAACTTAGGAGGCAAGTGCTTTGTGAATACTGCACTTGCCTCTCTGACTTACGGGGGCGTAGCATATATACGATACGCTACGCCTCCTCAACATTAAGCCGGTCTATATGAATCTGGCTAATAGTTTACAAATTCCATGTTACACTGGATGCATCAATCTCGACATGTTTCCCCAAATAACTTTCGGTTTCTTCAAGAGTCTATGCATCAATGTGAACTGAATGACAAATGGACGAATGGAATAACGAATTAACAATAATAAATAATAATGATAATAAAAACTTTTTATTATTATTATGTATTATTATTATTAATTCGTTAAGTACCATTCATTTAGATGTGGCATTTGTTATTTCTGATAATTTGCAACTTCGGATAAATTCATATTCGTTACATTCATAAACATACCTATAATTTACTAGTTAGTTTTTTGTTTCGAATTTCCGAATTTTCAAATTTACAAATTTTTGAATTTAGGAATTTTTGAATTGACAACTTTGGGAATTTTTTAAATTAACACATTTTCAATTTAGGAATACCACAGCTAAAACTAATGGAACATAACAAATTAGAATTTTTCCAAAGTTACTAATTTATTCTAAATAACAAATTTCGATCATAACGAATGACCCGAAAAACAAAAACAAATGAAACGAAAACAAACGCATTTTTCAGCAGTGCATACTGTATGTCTAGTGAACTGCATGCAATCTAGGGAATAGAAAGACTGTAAAGGAATAGGCTTACAATTAGGGTTGTCCCGATACCGATACTAGTATCGGTATCGGGACCGATACTGAACATTTGCCATTAGTACTTGTACTCGCGCAAATGCTTCCGATGCTTTACCAATACTTTTTTTCCCCCCAAGAGCGGGTGGAGAGGGGGTGAAGTGCGGGTGGAGAGGGGGCAGGGAGCGGGTGGAGAGGAGGCGGAGAGTGGAGCAGAGCAGTCCTCGAGTATGGAGGAGAGCTGCTGCCGCCTAGTCCCCAAAGAGAGAGCCAAGGCCCCCCCCCCCCCCCCCCCGCTGCCGACATTTAGTTGATTTGCGCTTGGAGAACATAACAGCTTTCATTTGAATAGCTGTGTGTTCTCCGCCGCGCCTCGTCATGTATAGCCCCTCCCCCTTGTCCGGAAACTTTGATAGGCAGATCACCCGTCCCAGGATTGGACGGGTGATCTGTCTATCAAAGTGCCCAGGCAAGGTAGAGTCTCTATACATGACGAGGCGCGGCGGGGAACACACAGCTATTCAAATGAAAGCTGTTATGTTCCCCAAGCGCAAATCAACTAGATGTCGGCAGCGGGGGGGGGGGGGGGGGGGGGGGGACTTGGCTTTCTCATTGGGGACACAAGGCTGTAATTAGGGACAAGGCTGCATTATGGACAAGGCTGCATCTAGGGACAAAGCTGCATTATGGACAAGGCTGCATCTAGGGACAAAGCTGCATTATGGACAAGGCTGCATCTAGGGACAAAGCTGCATTTAGTGACAAGACTGCATTTGGGGACACAAGGCTGCATTTAAAAAAAAAGTATCGGTAATCTGTATCGGCGAGTACATGAAAAAAAGTATCAGTACTTGTACTCGGTCCTAAAAAAGTGGTATCGGGACAACCTTACTTACAATACATCCAGCATGGGTGAGGTTAACCAGTAAAAACACAAACGGATGTCCAGGAGACTTCGGAATATGTCGCCAATCATTCAAATATTCTGTATGGACAGTAGGGAGTAAAAACGAATTAGTACTCCAGAAACAGTGTAGCTTAGAAGTGAGAAGGGGGGGGGTTGAATGGTATTATTATTATAGAGATAGAGGACTTACCCATAAGGTTGTGGATATTGATTAGACAAAGGCCCATCAGTAGTTAATAAACATCGCAATATAGCAAAAAAAAAAAGGTAAAATAGAGTAGTTACGGAGTCTGCCGCTCCAAAGACCCCCCCCAGTAAGGTGGTGGTGGCTGTACAGGGAGTATTTATGCATCCGTCCCGGGCGGAGCAATAAAAACGTAATCCGGCCTGGTCACCAGCCACTGCGCATGCTCCCAAAAACTCATAAATGCGTCACGGTCATATAAAATGCCTTGCAAAACCACGTAGAGAGACGGGCATCTGAAACAGTGGCAATGGGGCCTAAGCTCCTGAAGAAGCGCTTATACGCGAAACATGTAGAGCTGGGCCACATCATGCCATACCAACCTACACCCAGCCTGATGGAACATTGTTAATTGTTACACCTTGGACAGTCCTGCGACCATTCAGGATACGTTTTTGGTGTAAGTGGTGGTGTGAGTCGTGTCTTTTAGGCAATATTTATATTGTGAATTTTTAGCAGTCTTTGTCTAATTTCTTTTATGAAACCCTTTTACGGAAGAAAGATGTTTAACTTTTAATCATATGTATCTCAGTGCCTACAAAATCCCTTTCAATGTTTCTAAGTATTTCAACCAACTAGGATGTGGCGCGTTTTCTACCATCTTCGTGTCCACAGTACGACCCTGATGCAAAAAATTTGTTTCTAATGCCATGAAGACACTGTCCAGGATCCAGACCTGGCTTACGCGTTTCGAGGGTAAAACTCTCTTCTTCCGGTCATTAGAGGGTAACAAGGCCTGACACATCCCCTAATGTTATTTCAAAAGGAGGGTACGTGTGAATTGACCCTAGTCTGCCACACTTGTGTGCAGTAGGTGTTATATCATTTTAGAACCCCTTCCAGGTTTTTACTGCTGTCAGGGGGGATGTCCCTTCTCTATCTGTCCTGTTTGACCACTGTTACCAGGATAGAGAGTGGTGGGAAAAATCCAAAATGTTACAGTCGTCAACCAACGGGGACGCCTGTTTTGATGACAACAGTATAAAGTTTCTTCTCACTTTGGAAAGATTTCTTCACACTTCCTATTGTGTCTCTAAAACAGGTAGTTAAGAGATGGGGGGAAAAAATCACAACAAAAAAATTGCCTTTATCACCACTTTAAAGGTAGGTAGTGGCAGTCCATACATTGTGGGCTCACAGGGGCGCCGCCCCCTCCTGACACCGCCGCCCTCCCTATCCATGCGACCGACCCCTTTCAGGATGCCGCACGCATGAATTCCTATGGGGGGGTGTTTTTTGAAGCACATTATTAGAGCCAGAGGCTCTAATAGGCTTCAAAAGGGGTGAGCTCAAGGGGGGGGAAGAGCACTGCGTCCCGATCCTACCCAGTTGTGTAACAATAGCGAATGAATTTTCGCTATTTTCACAGTAAATCTTTTCCCCGCCAATCAGGAA
Source organism: Rana temporaria (assembly GCF_905171775.1). NCBI lineage: Eukaryota > Metazoa > Chordata > Amphibia > Anura > Ranidae > Rana > Rana temporaria. The sequence continues at coordinate 523,107,208 of NC_053490.1, forward strand.
GTCGGTGTGAGACCTGTTTCCCTATTGGCCAAAACGTCAGGTGATCCTATTGGATGCCTGACGTGGAGCCAGAGAGGAAGCCCGCCACCCTGGAGCCACTTCCCAGACTCCGCACACGCTAGCCCGGAGCCACTGCCCCGGACCCTACACCTGCTAGCCTGGAGCCACTGCCCCAGGCCCAGCACCAGCTAGCCTGGAGCTGCTGCCCAGACCCCGCCACCCTCTAGCCTGGAGCCACTAGCCTGTAGGCACTGCCCCAGGCCCAGCACCAGCTAACCTGGAGTCGCTGCCCGGACCCCGCACCTCTAGCCTGGAGCCACTAGCCTGTAGGCACTGCCCTAGGCCCAGGACCAGCTAACCTGGAGTCGCTGCCCGGACCCCGCACCTCTAGCCTGGAGCCACTAGCCTGTAGGCACTGCCCTAGGCCCAGGGCCAGCTTACCTGGAGTCGCTGCCGGGACCCCGCACCCTCTAGCCTGGAGCCGCTGCCTGGACCCCGCTCCAGTTAGCCTTGAGCCACTTCCAGCACCCCGCCGTGCTGGATGACACCCCCATCTATCTGGATCTATCTATCCAGGTAAGTGCTGGACCAACCGGCAGAAGCGTGAGGGGGGGGGATGTTTGCCGCCCCCAAACAAAAAACCCACCAGTCGCCAGTGAAAGTGGACCTTGCACCTCCTTAATAAGGTCCACCTATTCAAGATGACCTCCCCCCTTTCCCATTCTACCTAAAAAGCTGGAAGAAAGTGCAAAAAAACTTTCTCTAGCTTGATCCTACAGAGCCTAGGCAAGGGTGACATCGACCTCCAGATGTCGTAGAACGTTGAGTAGCCCAGATCTTGCGAGAAGACAATCTTTCACTATGCTATGGTGTCTTCTATGAGGTTTGGCCTACACAGCATTCCCAGGGATCTTGTCGGCAGGAGGATGACGTCACCCCTGCACTGGTCAGGGGAAGGTGAGTATGTTATCATACTATTTTTATGTTTGTTTGTTTTTTATACTTTTATTTAACTTTAAAGGATGGGAATATTGACCTCACTGAATAAACTGAGCTTGCCTGAATTGCGAGGTCTGCTTTAATGTGACTCCCTGCGCCCCAATGACTTGGCACTTGCAGCTCTCTAGCGGCCAATCTCTAGCTATTATAAATTCAGATACGTGATACTTATCCACTACTATATCTGCGTTACACATCATAACAGAGAAAATAGAACAATAACTCCAAAGCCATTACTGCAACTAATGCCAGATGATTCTCACGGTATTATAACAAGGGATCTCAGTAAATGGGGGTTTTAAAGTGTTTATTGCCTGATAAATAGGCATTTTCCTTCAAAGTCAGTACTTCCGTCTCCTGAGAATTGATATTTCTGCGGACTCCATTCAGAGTTTATGGGAGAATGGGAAATATTGTGCATTGCCGTATATGTCTACATTCAATGTACAGCGTACAGCGCACAGCACAGTTCATTATCAGAGGCTGTTTACCATAGAAGAGTGACGCCAGAGAAAGACCTTGGCCCAGATTCACAGAGATCGGCGTTATCTCTGTGGCGGCGTAACGTATCTCATTTACGTTATGCCGCTGCAAGTTTTTCAGGCAAGTGCTTTATTCACAAGCACTTGCCTGTAAAGTTGCGGCGGCGTAGGTAAATCACCCGGCGCAAAGCCCGCCTAATTCAAATTAGGCAGGTAGGGGGCGTGTAGTATTTAAATTAAGCGCGTTCCCGCGCCAAACGTACTGCACATGCGCCGTCCGAAGAATATCCCAGGGTGCATTGCTCCAAATGACGTCGCAAGGACGTCATTGGTTTCGACAGTAACGTAAATGGCGTCCAGCCCCATTCACGGAGACTTACGCAAACGACGTATATTACAAATTTTGACGCGGGAACGACGCCATAACTTAACATTGATTGCGCCTCATATACCCTGGGGCAACTTTAAGCCGGGACAAGCCCTAACGTAAACATCGTAACTTCACTGCGTCGGCTGCGCGTAGTTCGGGAATTCGAGTATCTAGCTAATTTGCATACTCGACGGGGGAAAACGACGGAGGCGACACCTAGCGGCCCCAAAAAAAAATTGCATTTAAGATCCGACGGCATAAGAGCCTTACGCCTGTCGGATCTAATGGTTATCTATGCGTAACTGATTCTAAGAATCCGTCGCATAGATACGACGGCCCAGATTAGGACTTACGACAGCGTACATGGCGCTTGCGCCGTCGTAAGCCCCTTTGAGAATCTGGGCCCAAGTGTGGTACATCAAGTCCGCCATTTTTTTTTTTTTTGTCCTGAGTATAGATGTATGTTTCCCACAAGCTTTTTTTTGATGAATTTTGCAAAAAATGCTGGGGAATTTTTTTTAACATGAAGTTCCTATGAACACGTTCACATCAATGCTTTTTTGTGCCTCGGGAAAGGGTCGGGAATGTTTTTTCCCCGCAAAAATGCAGCGTGTTGCATGTAGACTTCGATAGACCAAAAACGCAACTACTGCGTTTTTTTAACAGCGATTTTGTCGCGATCTGCGTTTTTTTTGCTGTACATTCACTCTCTATAACTGGTTGCTAAGGAGGGGGATGGGAAGCTGACCGCCGCGTCCTTAACAACCGATGAGTCATCAGCTGTCAGAGGGATTCCCTGATGGCAGCTGAATGTAAAAAAAGAATTGCCAGCAGAAAAAGACTCGAGAGAGATGATACCGCTCTAAAACTGCTGATCCTTGGCTTTGCTTCCGTCCCACTAAACCAAAAGGGTGCTGGCTATGCACAGGTGCATTGGATAGAAGAAGATCCTGGACTGCTGCACTCCTTAAAACGATGTCTTTATTGTACAAATGAAATCAAAAAAAAAAAAAACGATGCAGTCAAAATGTAGTGAACAACAGGAAAAAGGTGGCCTGACATGTTTTACATCATGTGATACTTACTAATAGGAAAGAAATCGTCCATACCATATAATATATACCAGGCCCTTGGGTCTAGTATGGATTCCCACCCTCCTGAACCGTACCAGGCCACATGCCCTCAACATGGGGGGGTGGAGTGCTCTTCTCTTCGCCCCCCCACCCCAGAGCACCTGTCCCCATGTTGATGGGGACAAGGGCCTCTTCCCGACAACCCTAGCGGGTGGTTGCCAGGGTCTGTATGCGGGGGGCTTATCGGAATCTGGAAACCCCTTTAACAAGGGGGCTCCAAGATCCCGGCCTCCCCCCTATGTGAATGAATATGGGGTACATTGTACCCTACCCATTCACCCAAAAAAGTAGTGTAGTGTGAAAAAATACAGTAGACAGTTTTTGACAATCTTATTAAAATATATTCTTCTTCCATGCTTCTTCCTACGGTCTTCCTCCATCTTCTCCCGCATTTTCCTCCTCCGGGCGTCTCCTTTTCGTCTTGTTTTTCTTTCCCCTGTCTTTTTGGTCTGGTTTGCTTCTACCTCTGCCGCCGCTTCCCGCCGCTGACCCCTCTCCAATGCATCGTCCCACTGATCTGTCCGCGCCGATGTCAAGCATTTTATAGATAACGATGGGGGCGGGGCCTCCGAATGACGTCATCCGGTGACCATGCCCCCATGCTGTTTTTTTTCACGATTTTATTTAACCGGCAATTCTTTTTTTTTTTTTACATTCAGCTGTCAGCGGGGACCCGGCCTCACTGCCGGGAGACCTTGTCGCAGCCCCATGGCAATTCAGACCCCCTCCTCCATTCCCAGCCCCCAGGCAATTCAGAAAGCACAGCGTGCTTCGCGCATGCACAGTAGGGAAATCGTCTGTTTAGTGTTCTGGAGTATGTACAGCTCCCTCTGCCCTATCCAAGTTAACCAGCAATACATTTTAACCACTTCCCGCCCGGCCAATAGTAAATTGACGTCCAGGAAGTGCTCTGGACGTCTATTGACATCCAGCAGGATAACATGCTGGCGCGCGCTACGCGTTGGCGATCAGTGATGCGGGGTGTCAGTCTGACACCCTGCATCTCCGATCTCGGTAAAGAGCCGTCGGAGGCTCTTTACCACGTGATCAGCCGTGTCCAATCATGGACTGATCACGATTGTAAACAGGAAGAGCCGTTGATCGGCTCTTCCTCACTCGCGTCTGACAGACGCGAGTAGAGGAGAGTCGATCGTCGGCTCTCCTGACAGGGGGGTATACGCTGATCGTTTATCAGCGTAGCCCCCCCCCCCCCCGCAGATGCCCACACTGGACCACCAGGGAAACCACCAGGGGAAGGGGCAACATGTGGATGGCCAGGTATGTACCCCATGGCCATCCACATGTTAAAAATAGTTCAAATAGATGCCAATCAGTGCCCCACAAATGGGCAACTGACTGGCAACATGGGCACCTTCTGGAAAAAAATTTAGAAAAGTGATGCCCAGCAATGCCCACCATCAGTATCATCAGTGCCACCCACAGTGTCCATCAGTGCCACCTCTCAGTGCCATCCATACCCATCAGTGCCCACCTGTGCAATCTATTAGTGCCACCCATAAGTGCCCATCTGTGCGCCTATGAGTGCCCATCAGTGCCGCATTCCAGCGCCGCCTATCAGTGCCCATCAGATGCCACTATCTGTGCCCATTAGTGCCGCCTATCAGTGACCATCATCAGTACCCATCAATGCTACCTTATTGGTGCCACCTCATTGGTGGCCAATAGTGCCACCTTATCAGTGCCCATCAGTGCAGCCATATCAGTGCCCGTAATTGAAGAATAAAACATACTTATTTACCCCAAAAATTACAGAAAAAATAAAAACTTTATTTTTTTCAAAATTTTCTGTCTTTTTTTAGTTGTTGCGCAAAAAATAAAAATCGCAGAGGTGATCAAATACCACCAAAGAAAGCTCTATTTGTGGGAACAAAATAATAACAAAAATTGTTTGGGTACAGTTTGAGCATGACCGCGCAATTGTCATTCAAATTGTGACAGCGCTGAAAGCTGAAAATTGGCCTGGGCAGGAAGGTGCCGTAAGTGCCTGGTATTGAAGTGGTTAAAGGCGACCCTTACTGTTTACTTAGCCAGAAAATTAAACTGTTGCTGTGTGCCTGACTGCCATCGCATCTATTTGGAAGAAGAACCCTGGGAATGACAGCGGCTCCTGCGAGGGTGAACGCTACATAATTAAGATCGATATAGAGGAATCAGGACCTCCTTCCTCCTGCTGGTGATCTCTCTAGTGACAACTAAAAATCTATAAAGAAGGACCAGGACCTCCCTTCCTCCTGCTGCTCTAGTAAAGAAGGACCAGGACCTCCTGCCTCCTGCAGGTGCTGGTCAAATGAGAGGAAAGGGTAGTGCGTCAATGTTTCCACCATACCTGGACGTACTGAGTATTTTTCTTCACTCTTCAGAGGCGTTGCTAGGGGGGTGCGGGGGGTGCGGTCCGCACCCCGGGTGACAACCCACTAGAGGGGTGAAAACCATCCCCGATGAGCTCCATGGAATCGGAGCGCCGACCGCCCGCGGTACAAGAGGAGGGGGGGTTGCAGGGTGACACCGCAGCACCATTCATCCCCCTCCTCTCACAGCCCGGGCTGTTAGCGGTGCTCGGCAGTCGGCACACAAGCACAACCCCCTCCTCTCTGTTTGTGTCTACAGAGGGGAAGGGGCCGAGGGGACCTTCTGTCCATGTGCCGTGGCGATGCCTGCGACGATCTGAGGTACTGAATGGGGAGGGGGGGGGTGTTTGCACCTGGGCGGATTTCACTGAAGGGGGAGGGTGTTTGCACTGAGGGGGGGTTGTACTAAGAGGGTGTTTGCACTGAGGGGGTTTTCACTAAGGGGGGTTTGCACTGAGGGAGGGGGTTTGTACTAAGGGGGGGGGGTTTCACTGGGGGTGTTTGCACTGGGGGTGTTTTCACTGGGGGGTTGCACTGAGTGGGGGGGGTTTGCACTGAGGGGGGGTTGCACTAAGGGGGGGGTGTCTGCACTGAGGAGGTGTCTGCACTGAAGGGGGTCTGTGTAACATGAAGGGGTCCAGAGGTGCAGGTGGCTGTGTAATGTAAAAGGGTCCAGAGGTGCAGGGGGCTATGAGATGTAAAGGGGGCCAGTGAAGCAGGAGTGCTGTGTAATGTAAAGGGGTCCAGTGATGCAGGGTGTGTGTAATGTAAAGGGGTGCAGAGGGCTGTGTAGTGTAAAAGGGTCCAGAGGTGCAGGGGGCTACAGTATGTGATGTAAAGGGGTTGCAGAGGTGCAGGCGGCTGTGTAATGTAAAAGGGGTGCAGTGAAGCAGGGTGCTGGTGCAATGTAAAAGGGTCCAGAGTGCAGGGTGCTATGAGATGTAAAGGGGTCCAGTGATGCAGGGTGCTGTGTAATGTAAAAGGGTCCTGAGATGCAGGGTGCTATGAGATGTAAAGGGATCCAGTGATGCAGGGGGCTGTGTAATGTAAAGGGGTCCAGTGATGCAGGGGCTGTGTAATGTAAAGGGGTCCAGAGATGCAGGGTGCTATGAGATGTAAAGGGGTCCAGTGATGCAGGGGGCTGTGTAATGTGAAGGGGTCCAGAGATGCAGGGGGCTATGAGATGTTAAAGGGGTCCAGTGATGCAGGGGGCTGTGTAATGTAAAGAGGTCCAGAGGTGCAGTTGTGGAGAGGGGATACACAGTAGTAACAAAAGATATTGAGGATGCAGAGGTATGCAGGGGGCACAGTGGGGTGTTTTTACATTTTACGTGGGGGGTGCCAGAATATGATCCGCCCCGGGGCCAAATGCTCTAGGTACGCCCCTGGCCTATAGGCTCCTGAGATATGAATTCCGGTTTGGAGAAATGAGAGGTGGGGGGAGGCGGAGAAAGAAAAATGGAGAGAAAGAAGAAGGATAGAACGAACAAGAAAGATGGATAGGGAGAGAGAAAAGGGGAAAGAAAGGAGAACAGAGAGCAAACAGTAGGGTAAAATATATTTGAAAAATGTTATTGGGGGGGGGGGAGGGGTGACACCATATTTTACCGCACCAGGTGACACCAACCCTAGTGACGCCACTGTCACTCTTACCCTGCATTTGGCATTGGCATAGCACAGATTCACGTCAAAGTGACAAAGCGCCCTCCATGACCTTCCTAAAGCCATCTCCATTCTTGTCTGCACCTGTTGGCGCTCCTCGGTACATATTGTTCTCTCGGAAGAAGTGGCCTGTGCACCCGTTCTATTTTCAAACTTATTTTAAAACACATGTGAAGTCATCCCGGCTCCGAACGGCAGCCTTCTTTCCGCGTCCACAGCGAAGTATGTTGTTGGTCGTCTGATAATTAGTTCATTTCCCGCTCGTGCTCCAGATGTTTCCTGTAGAATGCAGCTCGGGGAGCCGCTGTAATTAACCCTGATTAGGGTACAAGATGTCTGCTGATGATTTGGTGGCTGGGTTCAGGCCTAGAGCGCTGCGCTCAGGGAGGCGAAAGCATCAGCCTAGACAAATTGCTCTTATGTGATTTATGTGAAACTTGTTTTATTATGGCAGCCGCATTACATTGTGTTTTTATAGTCATGTTAGGAAGAAACAATCGCATTTGAGAAAACCTGTAACATCTGTGTTCAGTTTTCGCCCACATACTATGGAAGTGCAGATCATCATTATGGTTGTCCTGCTGGGGGAATCTGCTCCTTTCTCTAGACAAGGATCACTTAGATTGTACCGATGTGATTATGTGATACATTCGCTTTCAGCACCAGGAGATCAGCACAGAGGGTTATGCTCTATCCTATGGCTGCCCTCAAGATACCCAAAGCTGTAACCCTAACACTAAACCTTGCTAGAACCTCAACACTAATCTTTCCTGTAACCCCAACACTGACCCTCCATGTAACACTACTGCCCCTCCCATAATCCTCCCTGTAACCCCAACACTGACCCTCCATGTAACACTAGTACCCCTCCCCTAATCCTCCCTGTAACCCAACACTAACTCTCCATGTAACCCAACACTAACTCTCCCTGTAACCCAGTGTTTCTCAATTCCAGTCCTCAGGCCCCCCCAACAGGTCAGGTTTTCAGGATTTCCATTATTTTGCACAGGTGATTTGATCAGTTTCACTGCCTTAGTAATCACCACAGCCTTTTCATCTGAGGGAAATCCTGAAAACCTGACCTGTTGGGGGGGCCTGAGGACTGGAATTGAGAAACACTGCTGTAACCCAACACTAACTCTCCCTGTAACCCAACACTAACTCTCCCTGTAACCCAACACTAACTCTTCCTGTAACCCAACACTAACTCTTCCTGTAACCCAACACTAACTCTCCCTGTAACCCAACACTAACTCTTCCTGTAACCCAACACTAACTCTCCCTGTAACCCAACACTAACTCTTCCTGTAACCCAACACTAACTCTTCCTGTAACCCAACACTAACTCTCCCTGTAACCCAACACTAACTCTTCCTGTAACCCAACACTAACTCTCCCTGTAACCCAACACTAACTCTTCCTGTAACCCAACACTAACTCTTCCTGTAACCCAACACTAACTCTTCCTGTAACCCAACACTAACTCTCCCTGTAACCCAACACTAACTCTCCCTGTAACCCAACACTAACTCTCCCTGTAACCCAACACTAACTCTCCCTGTAACCCAACACTAACCCTTCCTGTAACACTAGTACCCCTCCCCTAATCCTCCTGTAACCCAACACTAACTCACCCCCTCACTGTGCCATCACTTGCCCCCACTGTGCCATCACTTGCCCCCACTGTGCCATCGCTTGCCCCTCACTGTGCCATCGCTTGCCCCTCACTGTGCCATCGCTTGCCCCTCACTGTGCCATCACCTGCCCCTCTCTGTGCCATCACTTGCCCCTCACTGTGCCATCGCTTGCCCCTCACTGTGCCATCGCTTGCCCCTCACTGTGCCATCGCCTGCCCCTCTCTGTGCCATCACTTGCCCCTCACTGTGCCATCACTTGCCCCTCTCTGTGCCATCACTTGCCCATCACTGTGCCATCACTTGCCCCTCACTGTGCCTGAACTTGCCCCCCACTGTGCCTGAACTTGCCCCCCACTGTGCCTGAACTTGCCCCCCACTGTGCCTGAACTTGCCCCCCACTGTGCGAACAGTGCAATCACTCACGTTTTTCTGAATCGGCTTGCAGTGACAGTCTCCGTGCTGTGCGCGTCAATGATTTGAAAGCCGCGCCTTCTCCTCAGACTGTCCTGTGATAGGCGGAACACAAATTTTCCCAGCAGCGCCTCTGTTCTGTGTTCCGCCTATCACGGACGTCTTTTCATCTCGTCCGAGGATGAGAAGGCATCTGTGATAGGAGGAACACAGAACAGAGGCGCTGCTGGGAAGATTTGTGTTCCGCCTAACACAGGACAGTCTGAAGAGAAGGAGCGGCTTTTAAATCATGGACGCTCGCAGCACGGAGACTGTCATCAGCGTATAAGACGACCCCCGACTTTGGATGCATTTTTTTGCATCCAGAAAGTCGTCTTATACTCTGGAAAATACGGTACATATATTAAAAAAGTAAATTTACAGCCTCATCATCCCAGATGAAGTACTTCCTCTTCTGGTGTGGATTTTTGTGAACCTTTGACCAAAATGATCTGCAGAAGTGCTTAGATCAAACAAGTGTCTCTCAATAAAAAAGATCATTAAGATCGATCAAAGTCTGGATACTGATCACAGGTAGCGGATTATTTATCAATTGTTATAGATTTAATAAATTCAGTGTTTTGTTTGCAATCAATCCTAAATACTGAATTCTAAGCATTAATATCATAGGCGTGCGCACAGGGTGTGCCAGGTGTGCCCAGGCACACCCTAATCACCCTGAGTGGCACAGATTCCCCCTACTGCCCTGGCTCCCATCTTTCCCCCCACAGCGCTGCCAGCTTCCCTCCTCTGCTATCGGCTGTTGCTCCTTTGATGTTTTAGGAGTGGGGAAGGGGCCAGTAAATATGTAATTTACCAGCCCCTTCCCTTTCTGAATGAACATTGTGAGTGTTCGGCAATGTGTGTTTGGGCTTTGGGGTGCACACCTAATGCAATAGGCTGCGCACACCTATGATTAATATACAAAGGAGGAAATGTGGAATTTATTGCAACAAGGTTTTATTAATGTCTAACAATGTATTTGTTCACATTGTTTGCTTAGCAATTTTCACTTCTTTTTATGACTGTGTTGAAAATTCCCTTTGTAGGGGAATACCCAATCAATGCAAGGGAAATATAAAAATACAGGATTTTTGCTTGCGCGTGACTGGATCAGTCCACTTACTAAGCAAAGTAAAAATCCCCTTGCAAAATGAAAATGCACTTTGCAAAGCGGACATACTCTGGTTTATGTTCAATATGTAGTGCTGCGTAAACTGACGGAGCTACTATCAATAAAATGCTTTAGTAAATCAGCCATGTTATGTTGCAAAGAGCAGAAGGTATGGGGCAAAGAGCACAGGGTATGTGTTGGGTATGGGGAAAGAGCAGCGGGTATTAGGAAAAGAGCAGAGGGTATGGGGTGAGTATTAAGAAAAGCGCAGAGGGTATGGGGCAGGTATGGGGCAAGTTGCATCTCTGTATTTCTATTAAAACTATTGTGGCAGTACACCTGGCAAAGAGCAGAGGGTATAGAGTGGGTTTGGAGTGAAGAGTAGAGGGTGAGTATGGGGCAAAGATCAGAGAATATGGCGTATAGGTATGGGGAAAAGAGCAGAGGGTATGGGGTGAGTATAGGACAAAGAGCAGAGGGTATAGGGTGAGTATAGGACAAAGAGCAGAGGGTATAGGCTTTGTATGAGGCAAAGAGCAGAGGTTATAGGGCAAATAGCAGAGGCTTTGTAATGTATATGGGGTGTGGAACAGAGGGTATAGGGGGGAATGGGGCAAATAGCAGTCTTTGTAATGGCTATTGGGCAAAGAACAGAGGGTATGGGGCAAAGTGCAGAATTTATGGAGTGGGCATTGGACAAATAGTAGATGGTATGTAATGGGTATGGGGCAAAAGGCAAAGTATATGGGATGGGTATGGGCAAAGAGCAGAAGATATGATGTGGCTATGGGGCAAAGAGACGAGAGTATGGGGTGTGAATGGGGCAAAGTGCAGAGTGTATTGGGTGGGAATAGGGAAATAAGCCAAGGGTATGGGTTGGGTATGGGACGAGTAGCAGCAGCTCTGTATTCTATTAAAAACATTGTGGCAGTACACCTGGCAAAGAGCAGAGGGTATAGAGTGGGTTTGGGGTGAAGAGCAGAGGGTGGGTATGGGGCAAAGATCAGATAATATGGAGTAGGTATGGGGCAAAGAGCAAAGGGTATGGACTGGAGTAGGTATGCGGAAAAAACAGAGTGTATGGGGTGAGTATAGGACAAAGAGCAGAGGGTATGTAATTAGTATGGGGCAAAAGGCAAAGGATATGGGGTGGGTATGGGCAAAGAGCAGAAGATATAAAGTGGCTATGGGGCAAAGAGCCAAGAGCATGGGGTGTGAATGGGGCAGAGTGTATAGGGTGGGTATGGGGCAAAGAACAGAATGTATTTGGTGGTAATGGGGCAAACGGCAGAGGACATGTGGTGGGAATGGGGTAAAGAGAAGAGTGTATGGGGCCGGAATGGGGCAAAGAACAGAGGGTATGTGGCAAAGAACAGAGAGTACGGGGTGGGTATGTGGCAAAGAACAGAGAGTACGGGGTGGGTATGTGGCAAAGAACAGAGAGTATGGAGTGGGTATGTGGCAAAGAACAGGGGGTACGGGGTGGGTATGTGGCAAAGAACAGAGAGTACGGGGTGGGTATGTGACAAATAACAGAGGGTTCGGGGTGGGTATGTGGCAAAGAACAGAGAGTATGGAGTGGGTATGTGGCAAAGAACAGAGTGTACGGGGTGGGTATGTGGCAAAGAACAGAGGGTACGGGGTGGGTATGTGGCAAAGAACAGAGGGTACAGGGTGGGTATGTGGCAAAGAACAGGGGGTACGGGGTGGGTATGTGGCAAAGAACAGAGGATACGGGGTGGGTATGTGGCAAAGAACAGAGGATACGGGGTGGGTATGTGGCAAAGAACAGAGGATACGGGGTGGGTATGTGGCAAAGAACAGAGGATATGGGGTGGGTATGGGGCAAAGAACAGAGGGTACCAGGGTGGTATGTGGCAAAGAACAGAGGGTATGGGGTGGGTATGTGGCAAAGAACAGAGGGTACGGGGTGGGTATGTGGCAAAGAACAGAGGGTACGGGGTGGGTATGGGCCAAAGAACAGAGGGTATGGGGTGGGTATGGGACAAACAGCAGTTCCGCACTTTAATAAATCCCCTCTGGCAGGACGCCTGCACTGTGCCATGCCTCCAGTGACAATACATCCTGACTGTCACTGTCCCTGGAATTCCAACATTTTCCAGCGATGGGGACACCCCGCTCCTCTTCTGCTCTGAGTATAGACTGTGGACAGCAGCTGATGTGAATGAGACATCGGTGACCCCTGAATACATGACATATACCCTACAAACCGCACCCTCTGACCTCCAGCAGCCTGCACACCGCCGTCGCTGGCTCTTTAAGCGTGCCAGGCATGGCTGACAGCGGGAGGGGGGATCAGCTGAGCACTCTGGGAATGTCATTCTCTATAAGACACCATGTGACATGTTATTATCCTGTGCTGATACCACTCACAGCGGTCACCAGTGTTTTATTAATTCCATCCCAGGGGGGCCTCGGCCTGTGTGGCCAGGGTCCGCCATGTACATGACTATGCGTGCCCCCTCTGATGCTGCCAGGCTGCTGCACTGTGGCGGTGTGTGCGCTGCTTCTTGTGACAGTCATACCCAGTGATGATCCCCCCCCCCCCACCACCTTCTGCTCCAGATTCTTACAGATGACCTGCTCCGACCAGCTGTTATATGACATTCCGCCAGTAATCTACCAGGACGACGGACATTTCTCCAATGCCTCCGGGGGCACCGAGGGATTCTTCGCCATTCTGTGAGTTTTTTCCGTTCTGAACAGATCTCTATTTTTATGAGTCGGATGTGTCGGGGGGGCAGAGAGCGCTGATTGGAGGAGTACGGGCAGCGTAGACGGGTCCCGTGCGGTGCTCACGTACGCTAGTATAGGTGTGCGCAGCCTATTGCATTAGTGTGTGCACCCCAGAGCACAAACACACATGTGTATATCAGTAGAGAAGTGGGCGGTGTCAGTAGAGCAGTGGGCGGTGTCAGCAGAGCAGTGGGCGGTGTCAGTAGAGCAGTGGGCGGTGTCAGCAGAGCAGTGGGCGGTGTCAGCAGAGCAGTGGGCGGTGTCAGTATTTTTTTTTTTTTTTTTTTTTTTTTTTTAGCAGGCTTTGGTGAAATATCATGAGTCTAAACAGACCCCCCCCCCATGTCTCACTTTTGGACACAGATTCCCCAGTCCCTTTTTTCTGCAGCCTCAGCTGCACTGGACAGTGAAGGAATGGGAAGTGTTGTGCTGAGCGGCTTCCTGTTCTTTCACAGATGGAGTATAATAAACATAAAGCATGCAGAAAGATTTTATGGGACTTTTGATCAGCTGTCATTGGCTGACAGCTGATCACGTGGTAAGGGGTCTGGATCGACCCCTTACTCCAATCTGTGATCAGCTGAGCCTCATTGTATGGGGCAAAGAAAGAGAAAGTTTAGGGGTGGGCATGAGGTAAAGAGTGGAGTGAATGGGGTGGGTATGGGGCAAAAAGTAAGGGAATATGGAGTGGGAATGGCTACAGTCTCTTGTATCATGTCTGCCATCTCTAGCAGTCCTCTGTATCATGTCTGCAGGGTCTGACCATCTCCTGTATCATGTCTGCAGGGTCTGACCATCTCCTGTATCATGTCTGCAGTCTCTGACCATCTCCTGTATCATGTCTGCAGCCTCTGACCGTCTTCTGTATCATGTCTGCCATCTCTAGCAGTCCTCTGTATCATGTCTGCAGTCTCTGACTGTCTCATGTATCATGTCTGCAGTCTCTGACCGTCTCCTGTATCATGTCTGCAGTCTCTGACCGTATCCTGTATCATGTCTGCAGCCTCTGACTGTCTCCTGTATCATGTCTGCAGTCTCTGACCATCTCCTGTATCATGTCTGCAGTCTCTGACCGTCTCCTGTATCATGTCTGCAGTCTCTGACTGTCTCATGTATCATGTCTGCAGTCTCTGACCATCTCCTGTATCATGTCTGCAGCCTCTGACCGTCTTCTGTATCATGTCTGCCATCTCTAGCAGTCCTCTGTATCATGTCTGCAGGGTCTGACCATCTCCTGTATCATGTCTGCAGGGTCTGACCATCTCCTGTATCATGTCTGCAGTCTCTGACCATCTCCTGTATCATGTCTGCAGCCTCTGACCGTCTTCTGTATCATGTCTGCCATCTCTAGCAGTCCTCTGTATCATGTCTGCAGTCTCTGACTGTCTCATGTATCATGTCTGCAGTCTCTGACCGTCTCCTGTATCATGTCTGCAGTCTCTGACCGTATCCTGTATCATGTCTGCAGCCTCTGACTGTCTCCTGTATCATGTCTGCAGTCTCTGACCATCTCCTGTATCATGTCTGCAGTCTCTGACCGTCTCCTGTATCATGTCTGCAGTCTCTGACTGTCTCATGTATCATGTCTGCAGTCTCTGACCATCTCCTGTATCATGTCTGCAGCCTCTGACCGTCTTCTGTATCATGTCTGCCATCTCTAGCAGTCCTCTGTATCATGTCTGCAGTCTCTGACTGTCTCATGTATCATGTCTGCAGTCTCTGACCGTCTCCTGTATCATGTCTGCAGTCTCTGACCGTCTCCTGTATCATGTCTGCAGCCTCTGACTGTCTCCTGTATCATGTCTGCAGTCTCTGACCATCTCCTGTATCATGTCTGCAGTCTCTGACCGTCTCCTGTATCATGTCTGCAGTCTCTGACTGTCTCATGTATCATGTCTGCAGTCTCTGACCGTCTCCTGTATCATGTCTGCAGTCTCTGACCGTATCCTGTATCATGTCTGCAGCCTCTGACCGTCTCCTGTATCATGTCTGCAGTCTCTGACCGTCTCCTGTATCATGTCTGCAGTCTCTGACCATCTCCTGTATCATGTCTGCAGTCTCTGACCGTCTCCTGTATCATGTCTGCAGCCTCTGACCATCTCCTGTATCATGTATGCAGCCTCTGACCGTCTCCTGTATCATGTCTGCCATCTCTAGCAGTCCTCTGTATCATGTCTGCAGTCTCGACCGTCTCCTGTATCATGTCTGCAGTCTCTGACCGTATCTTGTATCATGTCTGGAGCCTCTGACCGTCTCCTGTATCATGTCTGCAGCCTCTGACCATCTCCTGTATCATGTCTGCAGCCTCTGACCGTCTCCTGTATCATGTCTGCCATCTCTAGCAGTCCTCTGTATCATGTCTGCAGTCTCTGACCGTCTCCTGTATCATGTCTGCAGTCTCTGACCGTCTCCTGTATCATGTCTGCAGTCTCTGACCATCTCCTGTATCATGTCTGCAGCCTCTGACCGTCTTCTGTATCATGTCTGCCATCTCTAGCAGTCCTCTGTATCATGTCTGCAGTCTCTGACTGTCTCCTGTATCATGTCTGCAGTCTCTGACCGTCTCCTGTATCATGTCTGCAGTCTCTGACCGTATCCTGTATCATGTCTGCAGCCTCTGACCGTCTCCTGTATCATGTCTGCAGTCTCTGACCGTCTCCTGTATCATGTCTGCAGCCTCTGACCATCTCCTGTATCATGTCTGCCATCTCTAGCAGTCCTCTGTATCATGTCTGCAGTCTCTGACCGTCTCCTGTATCATGTCTGCAGTCTCTGACCGTCTCCTGTATCATGTCTGCAGCCTCTGACCATCTCCTGTATCATGTCTGCAGTCTCTGACCGTCTCCTGTATCATGTCTGCAGCCTCTGACCGTCTCCTGTATCATGTCTGCCATCTCTAGCAGTCCTCTGTATCATGTCTGCAGTCTCTGACCGTCTCCTGTATCATGTCTGCAGTCTCTGACCGTATCTTGTATCATGTCTGCAGCCTCTGACCATCTCCTGTGTCATGTCTGCAGCCTCTGACCATCTCCTGTATCATGTCTGCAGCCTCTGACCGTCTCCTGTATCATGTCTGCCATCTCTAGCAGTCCTCTGTATCATGTCTGCAGTCTCTGACCATCTCCTGTATCATGTCTGCAGTCTCTGACCGTCTCCTGTATCATGTCTGCAGCCTCTGACCATCTCCTGTATCATGTCTGCAGCCTCTAACCGTCTCCTGTATCATGTCTGCCATCTCCAGCAGTCCTCTGTATCATGTCTGCAGTCTCTGACCGTCTCCTGTATCATGTCTGCAGTCTCTAACAGTTCTCTGCATCATGTCTGCAGCCTCTGACCGTCTCCTGTATCATGTCTGCAGTCTCTGACCGTCTCCTGTATCATGTCTGCAGTCTCTAATAGTTCTCTGCATCATGTCTGAAGCCTCTGACTGTCTCCTGTATCATGTCTGCAGTCTCTAACAGTTCTCTGCATCATGTTTGCCATCTCTATGTAAAATTATCGGGCCAGATTCACAAAGAGATACGATGGAGTATCTCAGATACACCATCGTATCTCTGATTTTTACTGGTCCTATCTATGCACCTGATTCATAGAATCAGATACGCATAGATAGGGCTGAGATCCGACAGTGTCACACTGTGTTACACTGTCGGATCTTTTTTTGGATTTAAAAATGGCGCCGGGGGCGTTCCCGCTGATTTACACTGAATAATATGTAAATCAGCGAGATACGCGAAATTCACTAACGTACGCGGACCCGACGCTGTGTTCTTACGTCGTTTCCGTAGCGCGGTACCCGTTGTATACTTACCCCTGCTAAAAGCAGGGGTAAGTATTGTTAAGTATGGCCGTCGTTCCCGTGTCGAATTTGAAATTTCCTACGTCGTTTGCGTACGCCGATTCACGAACACGCGCGTCGCAAGTCCCGCTCACGTCGCAACCACTGACGTCCTATTGACGTCAGTGGGAGCAATGCACGCCGGGAATTTCCCGGACGGCGCATGCGTATTTAAATCGGCGCGGGAGCGCGCCTGATTTAAATAGTACACTCCCCCAGCCGCGGAATTAGAATTCCGCCGGGGGAGTTAGGATCCGCCGTCGCAAGTTTGGAGGTAAGTGTGTTGTGAATTTGACACTTTCCTCACAAACTTGCGAGGGCGGATCTTAAAACACATAGGTTACACGGATCTAAAGATCCGCTAACCTTTGTGAATCTGGCCCATCATTGATAGAATATGAAAAACTTTACTATGTTGGATATCTCTGTATATAATAATGATCTCTGTATATACCGTATTTATTCGAGTATAACGTGCAAAATTTTATACCAAAAAAAGAAATCAAAGTTTGGGTGTGCGTTATAAACGAGGACTGGGGTGGGGTGACGGGACCAATACCGAGTATTAGCGGGAGTACTCGTACTCCCGCTAATACCGCCGATACTAGAATAGAATACTTCACCCCCTCCCCCCCCCCCCGCCGCCGCCACCAACGCCGCTACAAACGTTAATCACCGCGGCGCGGGGAACATTACAGACAGCTTTCGTTTGAATAGCTGTTTCCCCGCCGCGCATAGACACTCCCCCTTGGATGGATCTGTCCAATCGCGAGCAAGGGGAGTGTCTATGCGCGGCAGGGAAAACAGCTGTTCAAACGAACGCTGTCTGTAATGTTCCCGCGCCGCGGTGATTAACAGTAGGTGGCTGCACATACAGGGGACATGGCTGCACATACGGGGGACATGGCTGGACATACGGGGGACATGGCTGGACATACGGGGGACATGGCTGGACATACGGGGGACATGGCTGGACATACGGGGGACATGGCTGGACATACGGGGACATGGCTGGACATACGGGGGACATGGCTGGACATACAATAAGTACAATAAATGATTTTTGGCAATTACAATGATTTTATACCGATTTTTAATCGAAAATTAGGGGTGCGCGTTATACACGTGTGCGCGTTATACTCGAATAAATACGGTAATAATGATCTCTGTGACCAGACACAGGTGAGGATAGTTGGATGTCCGGGTATGTTGGATTTTGTTGCCCTGGAGGGAGAATTGTGTTGTCTCGGTTCCCATTGGCTGAGCATACATGGTTATACATATAGAGCAGGCAGGGACGGCCTTGTACCGCCTATATTATATTTCCTAATTAGGCTTTTGACATCACAAAGGAGACGGGGAAATCCTCCCCCATAATCTCCTGTAATCTTCAGAACTTAATTGGATTCCGTTCACTTTTTGGCCATCCCAGACTAAACCAATTAGGGGGTCCAATGGACTCGGCTGGGACTGTCTCACATTGGCTCGAATTTTCTGAATTGTCCCTTCCCTTGCATTGCACATGATAGACAAGTTCTGTATGAATTCATCAGGAAAAAAAAAGGTAAAAAAAAAATCCAATGACTCTTTTGCTGAAATGGAACAAAAATCGATATTTCTGCCCATCCCCCATCATTGTAATGTCGCTCTCCTATGCTATAGCTATTCTTGCAGATGCAGTTGTAGGAGTTTTGTCATTTGAAGGCAACCAGCGGAAATGAGTGCACTTCCTCTTGTGTTCTACAAATGTTTTGCCACCAAGCAGAAAACACGCGTGGCTTCCCACGAACGCTTTGTCGCTACGAGATCTGTATCGGCCGCCACCTAAGGGAATCACTTTGTGTCAGTGCTGTGTGGGTAACAGTGGCGGCTGGTCCTTAACATTTTTTGGGGGGGGGGGCGCAAACAAACTGAAAAAAAAAGAACATCAATTGTAGCCTCACTGTGCCCATCAAACACAGCTACTGTGCCAAAAGCAGCTACTGTGCCGTCAAACGCAGCCACTATACCCATTAATTGCTGACACTGTGCCCATCAATTGCAGCTACTGCGCCCCATCAGATGCTGCCAGTGAGCCGGTCAATTGCCGCTACTGTTCCCAATCAGATGCTGCCTGTGTTTTCATCAATTGCCGCTACTGCGCCCAATCAGATGCTGCCAGTGTGCCAATCAATTGCCGCTACTGTGCCCCATCAGATGCTGTCAGTGTGCCGGTCAATTGCCGCTACTGTGCCCCATCAAATGCTGCCAGTGTGCCAATCAATTGCCGCTACTGTGCCCCATCAGATGCTGCCAGTGTGCCCATCAATTGCAGCTACTGTGCCCCATCAAATGCTGCCAGTGTGCCCATCAATTGCCGCTACTGTGCCCCATCAGATGCTGCCCGTGTTTTCATCAATTGCCGCTACTGTGCCCCATCAGATGCTGCCAGTGTGCCCATCAATTGCCGCTACTAGGCCCCATCAAATGCTGCCCGTGTTTTCATCATTTGCCGCTACTGTGCCCCATCAGATGCTTCCAGTGTGCCCATCAATTGCCGCTACTGTGCCCCATCAGAAGCTGCCAGTGTGCCGGTCAATTGGCGCTACTGTGATCCATTAATTGCTGGCACTGTGCCCATCAATTGCAGCTACTGTGCCCATCAATTGCAGCTACTGTGCCCCATCAGATGCTGCCAGCCGATCAATTGCCGCTACTGTGCTGTAGTGATATAAAATTATAGTGGAGTCCGGTTAGATAATTGATATTTAGGTGTCAGTATGATGACTATAAATTATGTTGTTCCGCAGCAACACACCAGGCTCTCCAGAGAGTGCATTTATTTGACTTCCAATACAGAATAAAGTCCAAATTCCACAGATGATACAAATCCAACAGAGTGATTCAAAGTCCCATCTGACTAGATCAGCTCTAGACCTGTGCCATACCCAGAGAATACACAGAGAATATTCTGAGTAACAAGATTGATCTCCAGAATTATATTCCCTATCCACTGAATAGCTGAGCAATTTGATTGGCCGTCTTTGATCTACATCCTGTCTTTCAGAGTGACAGATAATGACCCCAACCAAATGTTTCTCATGAATGAATACCCCCTCAAGTCTAATTACCATCAATAAATACTTCCTAACGTATGTAAACAGTATAACCTTTGAGGGTAATGGGCCATACCTCACACACACCTAGGTAGTCTTGCATAAAATTAACACATCTAGGGGTCTTCTGTACCTTTCATATGTTAGAATTCAGCTGGCTTGGACAGTTCAACTGAATTCCTGGTCAATATGGTAATCAGGAGCGGACTGACCATTGGGACTCTCGGGCACTGCCCGAGGACCCCATGCCACTAGGGGGCCCCATCAGGTTGCCAGGCTCAATAAACCAGGGACAGTATGTAAAAATCTGTGTTTTTTTACATCTGTCCCTGATATGTCCAAAACCGACATGCTTTTGATGTGAAAATCCTGAAATTTTAGTTGCCCTGCCTATGCAATGCCTCCTGGCATGGTGGCCATCTGTATGCCCGGGGGCCCCATAATCTTCTATTGCCCGGGGGCCCCAAGAGTTGTCAGTCCACCCCTGATGGTAATGTAATACAATATATTGTGCCATACATACCTACACATATATATTAATATTACAACATGTGCCCCATCAGATGCTGCCAGTGTGCCCATCAATTTCCGCTACTGTGCCCCATCAAATGCTGCCTCACTGTGCCCATCAAATACAGCTACTGTGCCCCATCAAATGCTGCCAGTGTGCCCATAAATTGCCGCTACTGTGCCCCATCAAATGCTGCCAGTGTGCCCATCAATTGCCGCTACTGTGCCCAATCAGATGCTGCCGGTGTTTTCATCAATTGCCGCTACTGTTCCCCATCAGATGCTGCCAGTGTGCCGATCAATTGCCGCTACTGTGCCCCATCAGATGCTGCCAGTGTGCCCATCAATTGCCGCTCCTGTGCCCCATCAAATGCTGCCTCACTGTGCGCATCAAACACAGCTACTGTGCCCCATCAAATGCTGCCAGTGTGCTCATCAATTGCCGCTACTGTGCCCCATCAGATGCTGCCCGTGTGCCCATCAATTGCCGCTACTGTGCCCCATCAAATGCTGCCAGTGTGCCCATCAATTGCAGCTACTGGGCCCCATCAGATGATGCCAGTGTGCCCATCAATTGCCGCTACGGTGCCCCATCAAATGCTGCCTCACTGTGCCCATCAAACACAGCTACTGTGCCCCATCAAATGCTGCCAGTGTGCCCATCAATTGCCTCTACTGTGCCCCATCAGATGCTGCCGGGCACTTACCTGTCTCGCAGCGGGTCAGCGGCGGTCTCCTGCATACCTCCCAACTGTCCCTGATTTGGAGCAATGTCCCTCTTTCCTCCTTATTTGTCCCTCATTTTGGTCTGATCTATATAGTTGTATATAAAATGCACTTTTTATCTTTCAAAAAGTGTTTCCCAGTGCTAAACTTTTCATCCAAATTCTAAATTGCTGCATTTGTACATTTTGAAAGCCAATATAAAGGAACAATAGTGGTAAAAAAAAGTCCTTGTGGATCTAATTAACTTTTTATTTTGGTTAATTCTCCTTTAAGGGGGTGTGGCAAGGGGGCGTGTCATATGCCTACGTACGTTTGTTAGTAGGTGTCCCTCATTCCCATCCCAAAATGTTCTCCTGCACATCCTCCATGTCTTCTTCCGTCCTCTCTCAGGCGTCCAATCACAGCGCCTGACGTTTCAGCCAATCAGGTGACCGGTAACAGACCCGGCAACCTGATTGGCTGAGAGGCGGTTCAGTGTCAGCAAAGCGAATTTCTTTGCTTTGCTAACACACAACTGAGTAAACAGCGAGGGCCCAGCATTTGCGCCCGCTGATCACTGTTTTGGGTGCCTATTAGAGCCCATGGCTCTAATCAGGTGCTTTAAAAAAAACACCCCCATCGCTGTAATTCAGGTGCCCTGCGCCCCAAAAGGGGCCGGACACCTGAATAGGGGGTGTCAGCGGCGACCATAGACAGGTTCATGCAATGCATGAATCTATCTATGATGGTAGAGCGGTGCAAGAGAGAGGGGGAGGCACCAGGGCTGTCTTAATGAGAGGGCACACCTGGGCTCTGCCCAGGGGCCCCAGCTGCATGGGGGGCCCCTGCACTTTCCCCAAAGCAGCTGGTCCTTGAGCCCACGCTGCCCCCGAAATTGGGGGGCCCCCATGATGGCACTGAGAGTGATAGATACACAGGGGGGGGCAGTCTGCCTCCTACCTACTTGATGTCTGTTCACCTGCACTGTCATCATTGTAGGGCCCCAGAGCATTACTTTGCCCAGGGGCCCATGATGCTATTAAGCAGTGGCGGTTCGTCCATAGAGAGCACTGGAGTGCCGCCCCCTCTGGCTCTCACCGCCACTGAGTCTAAGTGCCGGACGGGGGGGGGGGGGGAAGGGGCACTTTACAGGGCACAGCGACGACATCAATGGGCACAGCGGCAACAATAGGCACAGTGGGGACAATAGGCACAGTGGGGACAATTAAAGGGCACAGCAGCGACAATTAAAGGGCACAGCAGCGACAACTAAAGGGCACAGCGGTGAAAATTAAAGGGCACAGCGGTGACAATTAAAGGCACAGTGGTGACAATTGATGGCACAGTGGCTGCATTTGATGGCATGGCACAGTGGTGACAATTGATGGCACAGTGGCTGCGGTTTGATGGCATGGCACAGTGGTGACAATTGATGGCACAGTGGCTGCGTTTGATGGCATGGCACAGTGGTGACAATTGATGGCACAGTGGCTGCATTTGATGGCATGGCACAGTGGTGACAATTGATGGCACAGTGGCTGCGGTTTGATGGCATGGCACAGTGGTGACAATTGATGGCACAGTGGCTGCGTTTGATGGCATGGCACAGTGGTGCAAATTGATGGCACAGTGGCTGCGTTTGATGGGCACAGTGAGGCTGCAATTTTTTTTTCCGTTTGCGCCCCCCCCAAAAATTTTGAGCACCAGCCGCCACTGCTATTAAGATGGCCCTGGGCGGCACTCCTGCGTCCTTTATGGACGCACCGCCACTGATGGGTACTCTTCCCTGGTTCCTCCCTCCCTCATCATCAACACGCCAATTATATTTTTTAAATAAAACCTTTTTCTTGATTTAATTACATATTTTATTTTAGGTCTGGTGACGTCATCACTGTGTTTTTCTATGCAGTACAAGCAGATTTTGGCTGGTGGGAGGGGCTAGCGGGTTGCTGTGATGTTTTCAGGCCCCCTCCCTCAGCACTCTTCTCAAGGTCCCTCAGCCCTGATGTAAGCAGTGGGCTGGTTCTTGGGAGGAGTTATGCAAATATCAAAATGCCTTGATAGATGGATAGCAGTATGGAGGAGTTGGGCGTTCCTAGACAGACTGTATTTGCATGCAGACCCCCCCCCCCCGCTGATGTGATGTAGAGCCTCCATGATTAACCACTTGTCCACCGGGCCTATTTTGGCACTTCTCTCCTTCATGTAAAAATCTAAATTTTTTTGCTAGAAAATTTATCAGAACCCCCAAACATTATAAATATTTTTTTTTAGCAGACACCCTAGGGAATAAAATTGCACGGTATTTGCGGAATAATTTTTCAAACGCCTTTTTTGGGGAAAAAAAAAAAACGGTTTCATGAATTAAAAAATAACAAACCAGTAAAGTTAGCCCAATTTTGTTGTATAATGTGAAAGATGACGTTACGCCGAGTAAATAGATACCTAACATGCCACGGTTTAAAATTGCGCACACTCATGGAATGGCGCCAAACTTCGGTACTTAAAAATCTCCATAGGTGACGCTTTAACATTTTTTACAGGATACTATTTTTCGAGTTACAGAGGAGGTCTAGTGCTAGAATTGTTGCACACGCTCTAACGCACGCGACGATACCTCACATGTGGGGTTTGAACGGCGTTTACATATGTGGGCGGGACTTGAATGCGTGTTCGCTTCTGCGCGCGAGATAACGGGGATAGGGGCGTTTTGAAAAAAATAAATTTTAATTGTATTTTTATTTGACTTAATTTTTTACATTTTTTTTTTTGATCACTTTTATTCCTATTACAAGGAATGTAAACATCCCTTGTAATAGGAATATATGGTGACAGGTCCTCTTTATGGAGAGATGCGGGGTCAATAAGACCCCACATCTCTCCTACAGGCTTACAACCATGAAATCGGGGAAAAATAAATCACCGATCACATGCCAACAGCCGCGATTGCGGCTTTGTTTACTTCCGGATACCGGGCGCAACGTCATAACGTCGCGCCCGGGCCTCCGATGGTCATAGAGATGACTGGTCACCAGTCATCTCTATGCTTTCCAGGCAGCGCCGGGCGATTCGCTCTCCGGGCCGCCGATGGCACGGGAGAGCCCGGAGAAGCACCGGATGGTGGCGGGAAGGGGGGGATGTTCCCTCCCACTGCCTATAAGAACGATCATATCTCCTGATACGCCGTCGTATCTCTGAGTGCGCTCGGTCATATCTATGCGCCTGATTCAGAGAATCAGTTACGCATAGATATCCCTAAGATCCGACTGGCGTAAGTGTCTTACACCGTCGTATCTTAGGCTGGATATTCATGCTGGCCGCTAGGTGGCGCTTCCATATAGTTACGCAAGGAATATGCAAATTAGATATTTACACCGATTCAGAAACGTACGTCCCGCCGGCGTATAGTTACCCCTGCTATATGAGGCGTAGCTAATGTTAGTATGGCCGTCGTTCCCGCGCCGAGTTTTGAAATTTTACGTCGTTTGCGTAAGTCGTTCGCGAATAGGGCTGTACGTCATTTACGTTCACGTCGAATCCAATACGTCCTTGCGGCGTACTTTGGAGCAATGCACACTTGTTATATTTTACGGACGGCGCACGCGCCGTTCAGAAAAAACGTAAAAAACGCGGGGGTCAAGCGAAATGTAAATAAAACACGCCCCCAACATCCCCATTTGAATTAGGCGGGCTTACGCCGCCACACATACGTTACGCCGCCGTAACTAAGGGCGCAAGTTCTTTCTGAATACAGAACTTGCGCCCAAAGTTACAGCGGCGTAACGTATCGGAGATATGACTTGCCGCAGCTTCTAATGCACATTGTGAGAAGCTCATAGTGTGCAGTGAAGTCAGAGTAAGCCGTTTCAGGACAAGAGCCGGTACCACAGTGCTGGAGTTTAGCTTTAAAGCTTCCGAAATGTATTACAGAAGAGTTGGCGGTCTGTAGGGAAGTGTGCGGCAGCCGGCAAACGGCTTTCTATCTGAAGCAATCGTGGTAATGATGCAATGCCACCCTCTGCGCCCGGTGTCCTCAGCGAATGAGGGGATGTTGTTTTTGGCAAGGTAGTTGCAAAAGCAAACATTGTATCATTTAGCGAATGTTATATTTCCCTGATAGGATTTTATTATACTACAACATGCTGCCACTTCACCTCCGGAAGATTTTCCCTTCCTTCATGACCGGGCCATTTTTTTACATTACTTTCACTGAAAATTGTGCGGTGCTGCGGCGCTGTACCCAAATAAAGGGCTAGATTCAGATAGCCCGCCGTAAGTTTGTGCGGGCGTAGCGTATCTCAGATACGCTACGCCACCGTAACTTAGTGAGGCTGGGGCTGGATTCACAAAGAACCTGCGCCCTAAGTTACGGCGGCGTAAGCGCGCCAAATTCAAATTGTGAAGAGGTGGGCGTGTTTTATGTAAATAAAACATGACCCCGCGTAAATGACGTCTCTAACGAACGGAGCATGCGCCGTCCGTGAACGTATCCCAGTGCGCATGCTCCTAATCACGCCGCAAATAGTCAATGCTTTCGACGTGAACGTAATTTACGCAAAGCCCTATTCGTGAACGACTTACGCAAACGACGCAAAATTCAACGCTGTCCCGACGTCCATACTTAACATTGGATACTCCTCATATAGTAGGAGTAACCTTACGCCAGAAAAAGCCTTACATAAACGACGTAAAAAAATCCGCCAGGCGCGCGTACGTTTCTGAATCGGCGTATCTAGCTCATTTGCATATTCTACGCCGAAATCAACGGAAGTGACACCTAGCGGCCAGCGTAAATATGCACCCTAAGATACGACGGCGTAAGAGACTTACGTCGCTCGTATCTTAGCAAAATTCCGGCGTATCTTGCTTTCTGAATACAGAAAAAAGATACGCCGGCGCATCCTAGAAGTTACGCGGCGTATCAACAGATACGCCGACGTAACTTCTTACTGAATCTAGCCCATAATGTATATCATTTTTCCCGAGAAATAGAGCTTTTTTTTGGTGGTATTTAATCACCTCTGCGGTTTTTAATCATGGCAATTTTTTTTAAAAAATATATAATTTTTTCTTTCTGCTATAAAACATTGTAAAAATGTAATTTCTTCATACATTTAGGCCAATATGAATTCTGCTACATATTTTTGGTGAAAAAAAAAATCCCAATAAGCGTATATTGATTGGTTTGGTACTAAGGGCCAGATTCACGTAGAATCGCGGCAGCGTAACTTATCCTAGATAGGTTACACCGCCGCAATTTTTCATCGCAAGTGCCTGATTCACCAAGCACTTGCGATGAAAACTACGCCCGTGGCCTCCGGCGCAAGGCGGGCCAATTCAAATGGGCGTGTGCCATTTAAATTAGGTGCGCTCCCGCGCCGGACCTACTGCGCATGCTCCGTTTCTTAACTCCCGCCGTGCTTTGCGCGCCGTGACGTCATTTTTTTGAACGGCGACGCGAGTAGCGTACTTCCGTATTCCCGGACGGCTTACGCAAACGACATTAAATTTTGAATTTCGACGCGGGAACGACGGTCATACTTTAGACAGCAATACACTTGCTGAGTAAAGTTAGGGCACCAAAAAAAACGACTAACTTTGCGACGGGAAACTTGACTAGCGGCGACGTAGCGAACGCGAAAAACCGTTGTGGATCCGCCGTAACTCCTAATTTGCATACCCGACGCTGGTTTACGACGCAAACTCCCCCCAGCGGCGGCCGCGGTACTGCATCCTAAGATCCGACAGTGTAAAACAATTACACCTGTCGGATCTTAGGGATATCTATGCGTAACTGATTCTATGAATCAGCCGCATAGATAGAAACAGAGATACGACGGCGTATCAGGAGAAACGCCGTCGTATCTCTTTTGTGAATCTGGCCCAATGGGTCTACAAACTATGGGATACATACTAGAATTTTTATTTTATTTTTAATGCTAGTAATGGCGGCGATCAGCGACCTATAGCGGGACTGCGATATTGCAGCGGCCAATCTGGCACTAACTGACTTTTTTTGACACTTTGCGGGAACCAGTGACACTAATATAGTGATCAGTGCTAAAAAAAATATGCACTGCCACTGTACTAATGACATCAGGGGCGATCAAAGGGTCAAATGTGTGCCTAGCCAGCATAGGTGTGCGCAATACTTTGGCATTAGGGTGTGCACCCCAAAGCTCAAACGCACTACCGATCACTCACAATCTTCATTCAGAAAGGGAAGGGGCCAGTAAATGGCATATTTACTGGCCCCTTCCCCCACTCATTGTAAAACATCCACAGCAACAACCGATGGGAGAGGGGGGGGGGGGAGCCGGCAGTGCTGTAGGGGGAAGGTGGGGGAGCCAGGGCAGTAGGGGGAATCTGTTCTGCACAGGGTGATTAGGGTGATTGCCTGGGCACACCTGACACACACCTATGCTAGCCAGTGTTTATATGTACAGTATGTGGAGCTTTTACTAAGGGACGTGCTGGTTTTTTATTACCTGCATTGCAGGGAAAGAAATTCCACGGCATCCCTGCTGTCAGGACAGAGCTCTGCCTTGTTTACATAGAGCTCTATCCAGCCTCTCTTCCCGGAGATCACCCGTTGCCGGTGGACATCCATTCGCCTGCACGTGCTTATCGGCTTCTGCTGCGACCAATCAGAGCAGAAGTGGCGCGTGCGCGTCCCCTAGGAAACAGAATTATGTTATATACTGTATGTCCAATCGCAACTAATCACATGTACACAGAGTTGCCAGTTATAGGCAGTCCTTTCCTCCCATGCTCTGTCTGTGTGAGGAAAGGAGAGACGTTAACTGGCAAGACTATCAGTACATTGTTTACACTGATTATCAGTGCAGCCTCATCAGTGTCAGTCAGTGCCCATCAGTACTGCCTATAAGTGCCCACCAGTGCCGCCTATTCTTGCCGCCTATCAGTGCCCACCAGTGTCGCCTCATCAGGGCCCATCAGTGTTGCCTATAAGTGCCCATCAGTGCAGGATATCAGTGCCCATCAGTGTGGCCTCATCAGGGTCCATCAGTGCAGCCTCATCAGTGCCTCCCCCTCAGTGCCAATCAATGCTGATTAGTGCCAATCAGTGCCCATCAATGCAGCCTTATCAGGGTCCATCAGTGCAGCCTCATCAGTGCCTCCTCTTCAGTACCCATCAATGCAGATTAGTGCTAATCAGTGCAGCCTCATCAGGGCCCATCACTTCAGCCCATCAGAACAGCATACTGTATCAGTGCCCATTAATGCAGTCTATAAGGGCCCACCAGTGCAGCCTCATCAGGGCCCATCAGTGTCACCTCATCAGCACCCATCAGTGCAGTCTATCAGTACCCATCAATGAAGATGAGTGCCAATCAGCACCCATTAGTGCAGCATATCAGTGCCCATCAATGCAGTCTATCAGGGCATATCAGTGCAGCCTCATCAGGGCCCATCAGTGCAGCCTCATCAGGGCCCATCAATGTCACCTCATCAGTGCCCTTCAGTGCAGTCTATCAGTGCCTCCTCCTCAGTACCCATCAATGAAGATGAGTGCCAATCAGCACCCATTAGTGAAGCATATCAGTGCCCATCAATGCAGTCTATCAGGTCCCATCAGTGCAGCCTCATCAGGGCCCATCAGTGCAGCCTCATCAGGGCCCATCAGTGTCGCCTCATCAGGGCCCATCAGTGCAGTCTATCAGTGCCCATTAGTGCAGTCTATTAGTGCCCATCAGTGCCTCCTCCTCAGTACCCATCAATGAAGATTAGTGCCAATCAGCACCCATCAGTGCAGCCTCATCAGGGCCCAACAGTGCAGCCTATCGGTGCAGCCTCCTCAGCACACATCAGTAAATAACAGAAACTTAGATCAAAGTTTGTTTTTTTTGGTCATTCATTTGTTTAGCAAAAATCCCCCCCCCCCCCCGGTAATTTAAAGAATGATAAAAATGTCATATGGGTTCAGTGTTCCATGACCGTAAAATTCTCATTCAAAGTGTGACAGCGCTGAAAGCTGAAAATTGGTCTGGGCGGGACCGTCTACGCTGAGCCCCACTACTTAAAGCGGAGGTTCACCCTAAAACATTTTCCTACCTTTACATTATGCTCTCTTGTAGGCATGTGCATTTCGTTTCGTTCCGAATCGAAATTCGGACGAATTTTTCATTATTCGGACATTCGGATGCATACGAATTCCCGAATTGCAATATTAACGAATTTAACCGAATCCGAACGAACGTTTTCGAATCGAAAACCCGCGGACGATATTCAATCGAATTCGAAAACAATTCGATTCGAAAACAAATTCGAATGAAAATTGAAAGCAAATTTGAATCAAAATCTAAAAAATTTCAATCGATTTCTAAAAAAGAATACAATAAAATAAAATATAAAATAATAAAACAATAGAATGAAAATCAAAGAATAGTAAAGAACAGAATGGAATGTAATAGAATGTAATCAAATACAATATAATATGACCTGGCGGCTTCTTCTATCGATCTTCCATCTTCTGAAATTCGAATAGAAGAATATTAGAATAGAGTAGAATAAAATAAATATATATATATATATTTTTTTTTATTATTCTACTCTTCTAATATTTTTCTATTTGAATTTGAGTTCATTCTATATGAATTTCGAATTTCAGAAGATGGAAGATAGATAGAAGAAGCCGCCAGGTCATATTATATTGTATTTGATTACATTCTATTAAATTCCATTCTGTTCTTTACTATTCTTTGATTTTCATTCTATTGTTTTATTATTTTATATTCTATTTTATTGTATTCTTTTTTAGAAATCGGTTGAAATTTTTTAGATTTTGATCAAAATTTGCTTTCAATTTTCATTCAAATTTGTTTTCGAAACGAATTGTTTTCGAATCCGATTGAAATATTAACGAATCCGGTCGAAATATTTTCGAATCCAACCAGATTTTTCGAAATTCGGTCGAAAACGAACGAATTCCGAAAACGAATTTAACACATGTAACGAATCTAACTTAACTCAATTAATTAAATAACGAATTAAAACGAAACAAAACAAATTTTTCCCTTTTGCACATGCCTACTCGCTTGCAACAGTGGGCTAGATTCAAGTACAATTGCGCATTTTTTACAGAGGCGCAGGGCGCTGCCCTTGATTCACGGAGCAGTAGCTCCGTAAATTGCGTGGGCGCGCCGGCAAAATGCCCGGCGCAAGCGCGCGCAATTTAAATGATCCCGTAGGGAGCGGGAATCATTTAAATTAGGCGCGTTCCCGCGCCGATCGTAGAGCGCATGCTCCGTCGGGAAACTTTCCCGACGTCTATTGCGGCAAATGACGTCGCAATGACGTCATTTGCTTCAAAGTGAACGTGAATGGCGTCCAGCGCCATTCACGAATCACTTACGCAAACTACGTAAATTTGAAATTTCGCGACGTGGGAACGACGGGTATACGTAACATTGGCTGTCCCTGCTAATAGCAGGGGCAGCCTTACGCGAAAGACGCCGTACGGAAACGACGTAAACTGCGTACGCAGGGCTCGCGCAACGTTGTGAATCGGCGTTAGTATGCAATTTGCATACTATACGCTGAGCACAACGGGAACGCCACCTAGCGGCCATCGCAAGAACGCAGCCTAAGATATGCGG
This sequence comes from Rana temporaria, assembly GCF_905171775.1. Classification (NCBI taxonomy): domain Eukaryota; kingdom Metazoa; phylum Chordata; class Amphibia; order Anura; family Ranidae; genus Rana; species Rana temporaria. The sequence goes on from NC_053490.1 coordinate 523,137,949, forward strand.
GCATAAGAGCCTTATGCCGCGCATATCTTAGGCTGCTGTCGGCGTAACGAGGTTCCTGAATCAGGAGCATTCGTTACGCCGGGGCAAGTAAGCAATTGCGCTGCGTAACTATGGTTACACAGGCGCAATTGCTTCTTGAATCCAGCCCAATGACAGTATGCGTTTTTTTGGGGTTTTTTCGCTGTACATACCTTCGTACAGCTATTTTTCCCCACGGCTTCCAGGTAGTGAATCACGCGGGAGTGGGCGTTCCTATCCAGCAGGTGATTGACGTGATGACAAAAACTACCTTCCCCCGTCGCATAAGGAGCGTCACGAGTTGCCGAAAGAAGCCAAACGGCGGTGCGCAGGCGCCGTATAGCGCCGACTCGCCATTCGGCTTCTTTCGGCAACTCGTGACGCTCCTTATGCGACTGGGGGGGGGAGGTAGTTTTTGTCATCATGTCAATCACCTGCTGGATAGGAACGCCCACTCCCGCGGGATTCACTACCCGGAAGCCGGGGAAGAAAATAGCTGTACGAGGTATGTACAGCAAAAAAAAAAAAAAAAACGGCATACTGTTATTGTCGAGAGTCAGCTCAATGTAATGTTAGAAAATAGTGTTTAGGGTTAATCCCCGCTTTAATAAGAACCCGGAAGTGCATTATATTACTTCAGGGTTCAGATGCCACTTTCCCTGGCCGCTGCGGCCAGAGAAGAAGCTAATGGAACGTGATATGCTCTCCATTAGCTACAATGGAGAGCAGGTGAGACATCAGGGTTTTTTTTGGCAGTGAAAGGGTTAAAGGTATCACTACACGGCATTTTTCAGTTTCTTTGTGCATCCTGCGATATTCATGCATTGAAATGCACAATTGGCTGGACGTGTGACACGCGGCTTATTCACACTCTCCTGGCCTCCAAAGAGCCAGAATTAGTGGCGGCTTTCATATGATTACTGCCTGATCAGCCACTTGACAGCTTAATGAGTAAACCCTTCAAGCTCCGCTCACCCTGTCTACAGCCAGCTATTAGACATGATAGTCTTCTCACTGGACGCAGGTATCGGGGGAAGGGAAACGTTTACCCGTCATTCTTATATATTTACCAGGGGCGACGTTGTACATAGCTAAGATTACACTAAGCATCCAATCATGTACAGTACATAGGGGGACTGGAGCCTACCCATTTCCATGCTTGATGGGATCACACCCACTTCCAGGAAGAATCCTACTCATTTACAGACTTTGTGCTATCCTACCATTTCCGGTCTTGGTGGGATCCTACCCATTACCAGGCTTGGTGGGATCCTACCCATTACCAGGCTTGGTGGGATCCTACCAATTTCCGGTCTTGGTGGGATCCTACCCATTATCAGGCTTGGTGGGATCCTATCCATTACCAGGCTTGGTGGGATCCTACCCATTATCAGGCTTGGTGGGATCCTACCCATTATCAGGCTTGGTGGGATCCTATCCATTACCAGGCTTGGTGGGATCCTATCCATTACCAGGCTTGGTGGGATCCTATCCATTACCAGGCTTGGTGGGATCCTATCCATTACCAGGCTTGGTGGGATCCTATCCATTACCAGGCTTGGTGGGATCCTATCTATTACCAGGCTTGGTGGGATCCTATCTATTACCAGGCTTGGTGGGAACCTATCCATTACCAGGCTTGGTGGGATCCTATCCATTTCCAGGCTTGGTGGGATCCTTTCCATTACCAGGCTTGGTGGGATCCTACCCATTTCCAGGCTTGGTGGGATCCTACCCATTACCAGGCTTGGTGGGATCCTACCCATTACCAGGCTTGGTGGGATCCTACCCATTTCCAGGCTTGGTGGGATCCTACCCATTTCCAGGCTTGGTGGGATCCTACCCATTACCAGGCTTGGTGGGATCCTACCCATTACCAGGCTTGGTGGGATCCTACCCATTACCCGGCTTGGCGGGATCCTACCCATTTCCAGGCTTGGTGGGATCCTATCCATTACCAGGCTTGGTGGGATCCTGCCTATTACCAGGCTTGGTGGGATCCTACCCATTTCCAGGCTTGGTGGGATCCTATCCTTTACCAGGCTTGGTGGGATCCTACCCATTTCCAGGCTTGGTGGGATCCTACCCATTACCAGGCTTGGTGGGATCCTACCCATTACCAGACTTGGTGGGATCCTATCCATTACCAGGCTTGGTGGGATCCTACCCATTTCCAGGCTTGGTGAGATCCTACCCATTTTCAGGCTGTGTGGTATCCCATGCATTTCCAGGCTCAGCAGAATCCTACCCATTTGCAGGCTTAGTAGGATCCCACCTATTTTCTGGCTTGGTGGGGTCCTACCCAATTCTAGGCTTGGTGGTATCCAACCCATTTCCAGGCTTAGCGGGATCCTACCCATTTCCAGGCTTAGCAGGATCCTGCTAAGTTCCAGGTATAGTGGGAGTCTACCCAGTTTCAGGCTTAGACTGATCCTATCCATTTCCAGGCTTAATATGATCCTACCCATTTCCAGACTTACCAACATCCCAGGCTTGGTGGGATTCTACCCAATTCTAGGCTTGGTGGTATCCAACCCATTTCCAGGCTCAGCAGGATCCTACCCATTTCCAGCCATAGCTGAATCCTATCTATTTCCAGGCTCAGCAGGACCCCACTCATTTCCAGACTCGGTATGATCCTTCCCATTTTCAGCCTTAGAAGGATCCTACTTCTTTCTAGGCTCGGCTGGGGTTACCTTTTTTGCATAAAATTCTGCACTGGGAGTAGGATGCAGTGGGGCATGGTGCACATTTTGTGGATGGGCTTGAGTTTATGTAAGGTTGTCACCTATTCTGGGGGGAAAAATCCCAACCTGTCTCCTTTTAAAAGTGATACACTACACTAACCTACCTGATTCCTACACACTGACCACTACACTAACCTACCTGATTCCTACACTGACCACTACACTTACCTACCTGATTCCTACACTGACCACTACACTGAGCTACCTGATTCCTACACTGACCACTACACTAACCTACCTGATTCCTACACTGACCTACCTAATTCCTACACTGACCTACCTGATTATTGCACTACACCCCCCCCCCCCCCCAATGAACAGTGTAGATCGGTTGATTTTGCTCACCTCTCCATGGTCTTCATGATAATCTATCGGAGAAGGGCTCTCTCCAGAGCACCAGGTACTGTTTCCGACACCCAACCGCTCCTCAGTATCCCCTGCCAAGAGCTTCTCCAATAGCTGCTGTACGCTCTGCACCGCTCCTCCCCTTCGCTGTTGTCACACACACACACGGGCCGCCCACACCAGAGGGATCATGGCGGACAGGCTGGACTACAGGAGTTCCTGGGCGGGGGGGGGGGGGGGCAACACGGCACACTTGGGGCGGCACAGTAATGATTTTGCGCCATCCCCAAATGTTGCACCCGGGACGAGAGTACCAGCTGTACCCCCCCCCCCTCAATGCCACTGCAATCCGGGGACAAATCCGGGGACGGACTGGCTCCAGGGACAGTGTCCTCAATCCGGGGACTGTCCCCGGGGATGTCTGGTCACCATATATATTACACTACCTCTTTCGGCACTTGTTTGCTGAAGGTTCAAAGGACTTTGAATATACACTGAGCACCTGAGATCTAAGATGCTGAAAAAGCCTTAGAAATTACGAGGACAGAGCAGTTATATAGAAAATGAAGGTTAAAGTTTATTCCCTGCACTGATGCCGTCTTCTTCCCTGACAACTTCTCTGCACAGCTCCCTATTAATGTTCTAAGCAGAGCCTTTGCTCACAATTCCTTTCATTCTGTCTTTCCCAACTCTCCATCAGGCCGTCCTACAGCTGCCAAATTCCCTTTAATTCCAGCCCTGTAAAATATATCACTGTGTGTCAGATAAAGACCTAATCTCCGTCTATGGAACAATCTTCGGTCATCTGACAAAAGCCAAGAGAGACGTTTCGTAATGAAGATTACACAATCCTTCCGGAATTATCTGTAGATGCCGAGCTCAGAAGTACACATGAAATAACAAATAAACGCACACTGTGCCCCATGTATGGGGCGTCTCCTGACCCAGGGCCGATCCTAGGCAGGGTGCACAGGGTGCATTGCACCCAGGCGCCTGTAGAGGTGGGGGCGCCGAAGTGCCAGAGTTCTCCCCTCCCTCCTTCTCTCCTTGTTTGTGTCCGTCCAGAACTAGTGTTCTGAGCATAGGTATGTGTCCGTCCAGAACTGATGTGTGAGCATAGGGCACCCCGCCCAGCCTGGCAGTGCTCGGGGGAGGGGCCCCTCCTCTTCCTGACATGAGAGTTCTAGTTTTCAGTGGCTGCTGAGTGCTGATGTGCAGGAATTAATTCCTAACACTGGGAGTCTTGGATCCCGCACATACTCCACCAACTCCAGTTGGAATGCCTCCCACTCCCATCTCTATCTCAGGCTGCACAGAGAGAGAATCAAGATGAGTCACAGTGTTCAGTGTGCTGGGGGATGGCATCCCCAGCATCCCTTTACATGTGCTCTGGGCTGCCCCTGCTCTAGATGTTTTATGGCATGATAGATTGCATAGGATACACAGCCCCTGCCCATTCCTGCGCCTAGTCCATCTACAGATGTGATATATAATGAGATTGTTATACCTGAAGGGTTTCACATGTACTGGCACTTTAAGGCTGGCTCCACCCAGCAGTGATGACAAGGGTCAAGGGGCATAGTAGCCATCTTAGAGAGACCACATGTAGAAAGCAGAGATAACCTGTAATGTCCTGAGATGCATGTTCTAGGGTACAGCATGTACTGAATAAACATCCATTGTACCAGACCAGAGTCTTGTCTCCCTCTCAACACAGAGGATATAACAGTGGCGACGAGGATGGGATTTACAAAGTGTCTATCAGTCTGAGAGAGAGACAAAGACATTGTGGATTGTCACCTGGATAAAAGCAATCACAGATCCCAGCAGGAAAATGTCATTAATCGGGACATTAAGTGAGTTTGATGGAGAACAGACATCCTGGAGTTCCTGGGTTGAGAGGCTGGAACAGTATTTCAGTGCAAATGCCATCCCAGACAACAGGCAAGTAGCAGTGTTCCTGACAGTGGTTGGGGCCAAGACATATGACACTCTTAGAGATTTGCTTTCCCCTGTAAAACCAGCAGCTAAGACATTGGCAGAGCTGCTGACACTGCTAGAGGATCACTTCCAGCCTAAACCATTAGAGATTGCAGAAAGATTTTGCTTCTATCAGAGGCAGCAACAGACAGGTGAAGAGATTAAAGTTTATGTGCTCGCCCTTCGCAGACTAGCCTCGACCTGTTCTTTTGGGGACTACCTACCTACTGCACTGAGAGATAAGTTTGTCATGGGACTGAATTGTGAGTCAACACAAAAGAGACTGTTAACAGAGAAAGACCTTACCCTTACAAAGGCAATTGAGATAGCTTCAGTGATGGAAATGGCTGTGAAAGATACAGAGGAATTGAACCCCCAGAGCAGAAGGGAAGAGGTGAAGCAGGAAGTTTTCAGAACAGCAGTCAAGCCAACTGCTGCAAACTGGAAATACAGTACCCCACCAAGCCGGGAGTCAGCTTGCTACCGTTGTGGGAATACAGACCATGATTACAAAGTCTGCCGGTTTAAGGATCAGACCTGTCATAATTGCGGTAGGACCGGCCATCTGAAACGAGTTTGCCGTAGCAAGAAGGTGCGAGATAAACAACCTCTGAACCCCAAGACTAAGACATATATGGTGGGAAGATATACATCATCATCTGAGTCAGAGGATGAGGAAGTGCTCCACAGGTTAGACATACATCATATGCATTCAGCACCCTCCGCAATGACTATAGATGTAAACGTTGAGGGAAAGAATCTCAGGATGGATGTAGACACAGGAGCAGCAGTTTCAGTTATCACCCAGAAACAATGGAGACAACTTCAGACCCGAAAAACTGTCCGCCCAACACCAATCAAACTGCAGACATACTCAAAGCAGATACTCCACCCACTGGGTTACGCAAAAGTATTGTACAAGGGTCAGACAAAGAGACTGCCATTATATATCCTAGAAAATGGGGGACCCCCTCTATTCGGGAGAGACTGGATTGCTCACTTTGGTATGCCAGACATCGCCATAAGTCCCTGTAACACCGTTACCATTCCATTAGGAGATAATGAGGGATGGGTGGTGTCCCTGAAGCAGCGGTTCCCAAAGATTTTTGATGACCAGTTGGGAAAAATAAAGCATGACTGTGTGAGACTCAAGCTGAAACCCAACGCTCAGCCTAAGTTCTTCAAAGCTCGGACAGTACCTTTTGCACTCCGAGCAGGTGTGGAAGCAGAACTAAGTCGGCTGGAGGAACAAGGTGTCATCTCAAAGGTAGAGCACAGCGAGTGGGCATCACCAGTTGTACCGGTAAAGAAATCGAATGGGGACTTGCGCATTTGTGGCAATTTCCGCATGGCACTGAACTCTCAACTGGAAATAGACCAGTATCCCCTACCCAGAGTAGATAACATTTTTGCCTCTCTTGCAGGAGGTCAAAAGTTCACCAAGCTTGATCTCAAACAAGCATATTTACAGTTTGAGGTCCATCCTTCTTCCCGCAAGTTTCTGACCATCAACACCCACAAGGGACTGTATCAATATAATCGGATGGTGTTTGGCGTAGCCTCTGCCCCAGCCATTTGGCAACGAAAAATGGACGAGATTTTGGCGGACATTCCTTTCACTCAGTGCCTGCTAGATGACATGCTCATTACAGGTCGGACCGACCAGGAACACAAGCAGAATGTGGAGCTTGTGTTGGCGAGACTCCAAGAACAGGGTCTGAAAGTGAACTTAGCAAAATGCCAATTCATGGTGCCTAAATTGGAGTTTTGTGGCCACCTTGTGGATGCAGAAGGTATACACACCACGGAAGCCAAGGTTGATGCTTTAGTCAAAGCTCCAGCCCCAACCAACGTCCAGCAGCTGCGATCATACCTTGGCTTGCTGAACTATTACCACAAATTCCTGCCAGATCTGGCACACACCTTGTTTCCGTTGAACAAGCTTTTGGAGAAACACTCCAGATGGGACTGGTCGGCTGCATGCCAACGTGCTTTTGAAGTTTCTAAGCGGAAGCTGTTGGCGTCACGCATGCTCGTGCACTATGACCTCCAGAAGCCTCTCACCTTGGCTTGTGATGCCTCACCCTATGGTCTGGGGGCGGTACTATCTCACATCTTACCAGATGGGTCAGAAAAACCAGTGGCATTTGCCTCCAGGTCTTTGACAAAAGCAGAAAGCAATTACTCACACATTGACAAAGAGGCTCTTGCGCTGATATGGGCAATTAAGAAGTTTCATCTTTACCTGTATGGTAGGGAATTCACCATACTGACGGACCATAAACCACTCCTTCAGATCTTTAGCCCTGACAAAGGCATCTCCCAGACTACTGCGGCCCGCCTCCAACGCTATGCCCTATTCTTGGGGGCATACAGCTACAAAATTCAGTATCGTGGTCATGATGCCAATGCTAATGCGGACGCTATGTCCCGACTGACAGGGAGGTCCATGGACTCTTCTCCACCGGTCAAGAGTTGTCGTTACACCAGCCTGTCCTTCTTGTCTTCTGGGGAGATAGCAGCCCATACAACCAAGGATACCTTTCTGAAAACCATACTCTCCTGGGTACGTTCCGGTTGGCCTGCAACTGTCACACAGGAGTATGAACCTTATTTCCGTAGGCGTATGGAATTAACTGTGGCTGGCAACTGTGTTTTATGGGGAGACCGAGTGATCATTCCACAGCCCCTCCGGAGACACATTCTGGACTTGCTACATACTGGTCATCCCGGGAGCACACGTATGAAACAAAAGGCCAGAGGCTATGTGTGGTGGCCAAACCTAGACTCAGATATCACAACATATGTGAATGCTTGTGCTGGATGTGCACAAACGGCAAGAGACCCTCCTCGAGGGTGCGTCCAGCCCTGGACTTGGCCCACGGTTCCTTGGTTTCGCCTACACTTGGACTTTGCTGGCCCGATCAGAGGACACACCTTCTTGATCATAGTGGACGCCCATTCAAAGTGGCCTGAGGTCATTCCTGTTACTCAGCCAACGACTAAGGCAACGGTTTCCATACTGTTACATCTCGCTGCTACGTTTGGATACCCCAGAGAAATCGTCACAGACAACGGTGCACAATTCACCAGTCAGGAGTTTCAGCATTTCCTGACTGCCCACAACATCAAGCACAAGTTGACCGCACCTTACCACCCGGCTACAAATGGTCAAGCAGAGCGGTTTGTGCAGACTTTTAAACGCTACTTCAAAGCTACAGTGGCTGCAAGTAAACAACAGTCCCTGTCACCCCAGCAGCTGGACTCCTTCCTTTCTGCTTACAGAAACACACCACATGCAACCACTGGGAAAACTCCAGCAGAACTCCTTCTGGGGCGGCAGCCATGGACTGTTTTGGATATGCTCAGCCCTCAAACAGTCCAGGAACATGTACTACAGTCCCAAGACAAAATGGTCAAACACAACGAGCTCCCCCGATTCACAGCCCAACAAAAGGTATGGGCCCGATCTTATGGGGCTTCCAACACCCGTTGGCTTCCTGCTGTCATTGCAGAGACTTTGGGACCCAAGATGTACAAGGTCCGCCTGGAAGATGGTTCCATTTGCAGACGTCATGCGGACCAACTGCGTCCTCGTTCTCAACTGCCCGAATCCCTGATGCCAGCTGAACCACCAGTGTCTCAAGGATCTGCTCCCAGCGAATCAGGATGCACAGAGACTGATGATTGTGGGGACTCTGAACTTTTGAACTCGTCTCCAACAGAGCCCTCCAGCTCTGGTCCGGAGGTCTGTTTACCCTCTGAGCTGGGGGATCCCTTCTTGGCCCCGCCGGTACCCATTCCGGCCAGCCCAGTATCCTCCGGTCCCGAATCGCTGGATGCCCGGCCTCAACGATACTGTCGCCCTCCTGACCGGTTTCAGTTGCAAGAGCGGTTACGAGACTTTCGACGGGGCCGACGGAAGTGATCCGATGACATATTAACCCCGCAACGGTTCCTGGAAGCTTGAAGTCCCGTAATTCTCCTGTGTTTGGAGGACTGTTATTGGACAGCTATCAGTTAATGTTTTGTGCCTGTTATTGTTTTGTTGTGTTTTTTTTTTTTTTTTGTTTTTGTTTTTTTTTAGGGATGGATGGAAGGTGTTATACCTGAAGGGTTTCACATGTACTGGCACTTTAAGGCTGGCTCCACCCAGCAGTGATGACAAGGGTCAAGGGGCATAGTAGCCATCTTAGAGAGACCACATGTAGAAAGCAGAGATAACCTGTAATGTCCTGAGATGCATGTTCTAGGGTACAGCATGTACTGAATAAACATCCATTGTACCAGACCAGAGTCTTGTCTCCCTCTCAACACAGAGGATATAACAGAGATGTAAAGGGGAGGAGTTAGTAAAATGACAACGCCCATGTGGGGGCGCCAGAAATATTTCTGCACCCAGGCGCCTGTGACCCTAGGATCGACCCTGTCCTGACCATAGGAACACAGTCAGTGTTCTCATAGCATCTCACAGCAACCACAACCAGGGCAATCTTTAATATTGATTGGACCCTGGGCAAACATTTTCTTGGGTCCTCCCCTCCCGAATCCACTTATCAACTATTTACAGGCACGTGGGCTCAAGGGGAAGCTGCTTTGGGCCCCACAACAAAGACTGTGCCCAGGGAAGCTGCCCCTTTTGCCCTGCGTTAAAGACCGCCCTGACTGCAACCCAATAATATAGATCAGGGGTCTCAAACTGGGGGCCCTCCAGCTGTTGCAAAACTACAAGTCCCATGAGGTATTGCAAGGCTGACAGGTACAAGCATGACTCCCACAGGCAGAGGCATGAGGGGACTTGTAGTTTCGCAACAGCTGGAGGGCCACCATATAGATATAAATTGCTCAAAGTAACTCTGTATTCATTAAAGGAGAAGTTATGCCAAAGCTTGTTTTCCTGTACTTTGGGATCACAGGACTGCAGTTAGTTCTGCACTCCTGTGATCTGTTTTCAGCCGACAGCGGGCTGAAGCCCGCTGTTGGATGACATCACAGAGCCAGTCTAGGCTCGAGCAATATCCCGATATTCAAGTTGGGATCAGCCCTCAGGCCTGGACGGCACCAGGGCTGTCTTTAATATTGATTGGACCCTGGGGGAAAAAAATCTTGGGCTCCCCCATGCAATTTCACTCTCCACCTGCTCTGAGACATACAATAAATATCAGCTAGACTTAAAATCAGTTTACTGTATCAGATCAGGTAGCGATTGCGATTGGTTGCCAGAGGTTACAGCATATCATTACCACTTACTGACTGGTTGCTAGAGGTTACAGCACACATTACAGCTCACTGATTAGTTGCTAGAGGTTACAGCACATGATTTCTGCTTGTTGATTGGCTGCTAGAGATTACTGTACAGTAATACTGCTCACTGATTTGTTGCTAGAGGTTACAGCACATCATCTCCTCACTGCAGAGGGGCATGATATACATATGAATGCAGCCTTTATTTACATATCCAGGGGCGATCCGCCCTATACGCATTCTATGCAATATGCGTAGGGCCCCGCAAATGACTCGGGGGCCCCCGATTTTTCTATGTCACGGCATCCACCGCTGCCGCCGCTAGAGGTCCGCGGCCGGGCAGAGACAGTGTCTCCGCCGGCCGCCATTTTCTTGAAGACCGCCGTCGCTGCTGCTAGAGGTCCGTGGCCGGGGAGAGACAATGTCTCCGCCGGCGGACATTTTCTTGAAGACCAGAGAGAGTCTCTGCTGCTGGGGATCATACCCGATGTAAGGGGGGGACTCCTCTGGTGGGGCGCCTGATGTAAGACAGGGGACTCCGCTGGTGGGAACGCCTGATGTAAGGGGGGGGGGGGGACACTGCTGGTGGTGATATGCTGATTCCTGCACACCTGTTTGAAAAAGCTCTTTCCAGGCAGAATTAAATGTCAACTCCAAAGTGCTGCAAAATTTCTTGTGACCGGGTCTCAATTCAGCTGTCATTGTTATAAAGGGAAATTACAGACGAAAGGAAGAATCTCATTGGCTGTTGTGGGCCATAAGAACACGTATCTACTAAAATACTGAACATAATAATAATAAAAAAAAAAGAAGGCAATATCACTTTAGTTGCCTGTAACAATGATTTTGTGATTTTGTATCCTTCCTGCCTAGCATTCTGTGTCATGGGACGTGACATCTGCTGTCGGTGTGGTGCAGATCAGCCTCTTGGCCCTTAGCACAGTTGCGATGACAGTCGCAGTTCTCTCTGATGTTTCCCAGCTCGGAGGCCTCTGTACAACGTGTCTGAGAATTTGCAGCTCTCTGCGGCAGAATAAAAGCAGATCGGCTTGCTTTCGACAACCCTGCATTCTGAGAATTTCCCACGATGAGCCGCTCTATTTCCCATTATATACTAAGTACAGGGAGATAAGTTTTGTTTGCCGGAATGAAATCTCCGGGGGACAGAAATAAGTTAACGCAAAAACCTCCATCGGCCCTCTTATCAATGAGGCAGGATACAGGAAACAGATGTTGTTCCTTGTTTCCTAAAGTGTCTGAAATATGTACTGTGTGTGCTACCCTATTAACTGTTAATTGGATGATGGTTGTTTAGGTGTTTTTGGAGGTCATCGATGACTGACTAGACGTCCAGACCTCAATTTTGCAACGTCGTCTCTAGTTCTGTTGACTTGACAAAATACACTATGACTAGTTTGCTAGCTAAATCATTTTTTTAAAAGAAGAAGTCTCACTTTCATTTGTATTAATGCGGTCTGTTGCCAGGGGACAAAGTACACAAAGTCTTTTCCCCCATCTTCCTATGTGCTCTGTAGGGTTAGGCAGAGGTTGAAAAGGGCGCCCCCCTCCTCTGCTCAGGTGTCTTTACACTCCTTCCCTTCCTTAGTTGGCCCATGCTGGTGCCTTAATCCCCCTTCCCCTTAGTTGACTCCTCTGGTGGCTTTATACACATTTTCTTCCTTACTTGGTCTCTTCTGGTGCCTTTACACACCTTCCCCTCCTTATTCCTTAGTTGGTCTCTTTTGGTGCCTTTTCACGCCTTTCCTTTCTTAGTTTGTCTCTTCTGGTGCCTTTACACACCTTCCCTTCCATTTCCCTTAGTTGGTCTCCCCTGGTGCCTTTACACACCTTCCCTTCCTTACTTGGTCTTTTCTGGTGCCTTTACACACCCTCCCTTCCCTAATTGGTCTTCTCTGGCGCCTAAAGAAGGGAAGGTGCGTAAAGGCACCAGTGGAGACCAAGATAAGAAGGGAAGGTTCGTAAAGGGACAAGAGGTGACTAAGTATAGAAGGGAAGGTGCGTAAAGGCACTAGGGGAGGCCAAGTATGGAAGAGAAGGTGCGTAAAGGAACCAGAGGATGCCAAGTAAGGAGGGGAAGTTGCATAACGGAACCAGAGGAGACCAAGTAAGAAGAGAAGGTGCATAAAGGCACCAGAGGAGGCCAAGCCAAGTAAGGGAGGGAAAGTGCATAAAGGCCAAGAGGAGGCCAAGTAAAAAAGGGAAGGTTCATTAAGGCACCAGAGGAGACTAAGTTGGGAATGGAAGGTGTCTAAAGTGACCAGAGGAGGCCAAGTAAGGAAGGGAATGTGCATAAAGGCACCAGAGGAGGCCAAGTAATGAAGGGAAGTTGCGTAAAGGCACCAGAGGAGAGCAAGTAAGAAAGGGAAGGTCTGTACAGGCATAAGAGGAGACCAAGTATGGAAGAGAAGATGCTTAAAGAAACCAGAGGATACCAAGTAAGGAGGGGAAGGTGCTTAAAGGAACCATAGGAGACCAAGTAAGAAGAGAAGGTGCGTAAAGGCACCAGAGTAGGCCAAGTTAGGAAGGGAAGTTGCGTAAAGACATGAGAGGTGACCAAGTAAGGAAGAGAAGGTGCATAAAGGCACCAGAGGAGACCAAGTAAGGAAGGGAAGGTGTGTACAGGCATCAGAGGAGACCAAGTATGGAAGAGAAGGGGCATAACGGCACCAGTGGAGACCAAGTATGGAAGAGAAGGGGCATAAAGGCACCAGTGGAGACCAAGTAAAGAAGGGAAGATTCTTAAAGGTGCCACAGGAGACCAAGTAAGGAAGGGAATGTGTGTAAAGGCACCAGAGGTGACCAAGTAAGGAAGGGAAGGTGTGTACAGGCATCAGAGGAGACCAAGTATGGAAGAGAAGGTGCATAAAGGCACCAGTGGAGACCAAGTATGGAAGAGAAGGGGCATAAAGGCACCAGTGGAGACCAAGTAAGGAAGGGAAGGTGCTTAAAGGAATCATAGGATACCAAGTAAGGAGGGGAAGGTGTGTAAAGGCACCAGAGGAGGCCAAGTAAGAAAAATAAAGTGCATAAAGGCACCAGAGGAGACCAAGTTAGGAAGGGAAGGTGTGTAAAGTGACCAGAGGAGGCCAAGTAAGAAAGGGAAGGTGCGTAAGGACACCAGAAATGCCAAGTAGGGAAGGGAAGGTTCATAAAGGCGACAGAGGTGACCAAGTAAGGAAGGGAAGGTGTGTAAAGGTACCAGAGAAGAGCAAGTAAGAAACATAGGGTGTAGAAAGGCACTAAAAGATGGGAGGGTGTGTAAAGGAACCAGAGAATACCAAGTAAGGGAGGTAAATGATGTAAAAGCATGAGATGATAAAAATGAAGGAAGGAAAGTCATGTAAAGGCACCAGAAGTTTCTCCTAATTCTAGTGATCTTCACTGTGTGGCCCTCCCCAGAGCCACACGGCCTTTTCAAGGCTAATGTTTCGCTGGCATGCATGCTGTGTCTCCACTCATTCACGTGGGTGACCCTCCAACCGAAAGCTATTTCCCTCCACTTTAGAGAGATTTTTCTTGCACTTCCTGTTGTGTTTCCGATAGAGGAAGTAAAGGGTTTTAACCAGTGGTGGTTCGTCCATAGAGGGCGCTGGAGCGCCGCCCCCTCTGGCTCTCACCGCCACTGAGTCTAATAACATAGATTCATGCATTGCACGAATCTATGTTATTGTCACCGCTGCCGCTGTTCTATTCAGATGGCCTGACATGAGGCGCCGACCATCTGAATAACGGCAGCTGGTTGGCTGTACGGAAATGCCTATCAGAGCCAGCGGCTCTGATAGGCTTTCCGAGTACAGCCCTCGGGTCCCCGGAAACTTATCCTTGGAACGCACATGGTGTGCGTTCCTTGGATAAGACTGACAGGCGTCTCAGCCAATCAGGTTGGCCGGTTCTAGCTACCGGTAACCTGATTGGCTGAAGCGTCATCGAGGGCGGGAGAAGACATCGAGGCGAGGGTCGAGGACGTGGATGGCTGACTCCAGTAAAGATAAGTGCCGGGCGGGGGGGGGGGGGGGGGGGCACACCGGCGACGAAGGGCACAGTGGGGACAATGGGGACAAATGAATGGGCACCCTGGCAACAATTAAAGGGCACAGTGGCAACAATTAAAGGGCACAATGGCAACAATTAAAGGGCACAGTGGCAACAATTAAAGGGCAAAGTGGCAACAATAAAGGGCACAGTGGTGACAATTGATGGTCGCACAGTGGTAACAATTGATGTGGGCACAGTGGTAACAATTGATGGCATGGCACAGTGGCTGCATTTGATGGCACAGTGGTGACAATTGATGGGCACAGTGGTGACAATTGATGGCACAGTGGCTGCGTTTGGCATGGCACAGTGGCGACAATTGATGGCACAGTGGCTGCGTTTGATGGCATGGCACAGTGGTGACAATTGATGGGCACAGTGGTGATAAATGATGGCACAGTGGTGACAATTGATGGGCACAGTGGTGATAAATGATGGCACAGTGGCGACAATTGATGGCATGGCACAGTGCGACAATTGATGGCATGGCACAGTGGCTGCATTTGATGGGCACAGTGGCTGCATTTGATGGGCACAGTGTGGCTGCAATTGTTTTTTTGTTTTGTTTTTTCGTTTGTTTGCGCCCCCCCCCCAAAAAAAAATTGAGCACCAGCCGCCACTGGTTTTAACCCAAACGCTAGCCAAAGCTTAAAAATAAGTGTCTGTGTTTAGATACACTTTATTGTTCTCTATCACAAGAATGTAAATAGTTTTTTAACCAGTATATGTTTGTCATGTTTCTTTTCCAGGGGAAGTCAGGGGAGAGCGGCCCAGCCGAAGAGGCGGCACCACCATCTGTTGCTAAACTTGCTGGGTTATTTGGCGACAAGGTGAACAGCCCCAGGAAAGAGGTGACTACACTCACTCCGATACATTCTCTTGTAGTAATCAGAAGTGATGCAGTAAATTCTGTTTTGCACTCCATTGTATCCACGCCAGGCCTGGAAACCAGCAATTCCTGTATTTTCACAGCAGAGAAATCCTCTTGTTGCCACCAATTACCGAAGCCAGCGATGGTAAACAACTCCCGGAGAACAAGTGTTTGCTTGGTGACGGTGGAGCAACACATATCAGTTTAAAGAGTACCTGTACTTGAATGGAACTTGTCAGGAGGGATTCATTTCAATGGAGTGGTGCCTTTTTTTTACATTTGACTTTTAACCACTTGCCGTCTGCCTCACGTACATATACATCGGCAGAATGGCACAGGCAGGCAAAGCAACATATAAGTATCTGTGCGCATGCCGCCGTGAGCTCCGTGCCCGTGGGACACATGCGGACTCCATGTCCACCGGTGTCCCGCGAACGTGTCAAGGAACGGCAGAACAGGGGGGTGCCTATGTAAACAAGGCATTTCCTCTGGGCCCCTTACAGGTGTACTGCCTGTACCCCCCTGATGGCCTGTATGGGCAGCATAACATTGTCCAAAATCTGGTCAGAAAGAATGACGTCCCCTTGCCTAGGCACCCTAGGTTATCTATTTCCCCCACTGACTTTTTTTTTCCCATCCACCTCTTGAATAAACAGACCTTGGGCTAGATTCAGATAGCCCTGCGTAATGTTGTGCGGGCGTAAAGTATCTCTGATACGTTACTCCGCCGTAAATTAAGGCGCAAGTTCCGTATTCAGAAAGAACTTGCGCCCTAAGTTACGGCGGCGTAACGTATGTGGGCCGGCGTAAGCCCGCCTAATTCAAATGTGGATGATGTGGGCGTGTTTTATTTAAATGGTGACCCCGCGTATTTTAAGTTTTTTACAAACGGCGCATGCGCCGTTTGTGAAAGAATCCCAGTGTGCATGCTCGAGATTCCGCAGCAAATCATCGTTGCTTTCGACGTGAACGTAAATTATGTCCAGCCCTATTCGCGAACGACTTAGGCAAACAACGTAAAATTTTCAAAATTTGACGCGGGAACGACGTCCATACTTAACATAGGATGCGCCTCATATAGCAGGGGTAACTTTACGCCGGAAAAAGCCTAACGTAAACGACGTAAAAAATAGCGCGGGGCGGACGTACGTTTCTGAATCGGCGTAACTACCTAATTTGTATATTGCTCGCGTAAATATACGGAAGCGCCACCTATCGGCCAGCGTAAATATGCAGCCTAAGATACGATGGTGTAAGACACTTACGCCAGTCGGATCTTAGGGAAATCTATGCGTAACTGATTCTATGAATCAGGCGCATAGATACGATGCCGCAACTCAGAGATACGACGGCGTATCAAGAGATACACCGTCGTATCTCGTACATGAATCTAGCCCCTTGTTACTAAAGGTGCAAGGTCCACTTTAAGACGACTCCATCACGCTCCGAGTGTGGCACGTGTTATAAATCTCCTTCTTCGCTTTGTGGTCACATCACAGCCGGTGAATCAGAATTGTTGCAATCTGACTTGCCCTCCCTTCCTTATTTCTGTTTCCGGCCTATCGGAAGCGATCGTTTGTAAGATGATAGCGTAAGACCAAAGGGGAAATGTGTTTTATAGCAGAACAGGGTCCTTAAGGGCCATCTCTACCCAATAACTAAAGTTTCAATATTTGGTGATCGTAAAAAAAAAAAAAAAACATTTATATGTTTTGGGGACTCTTGTAAATGATATATGCACAAATATAAAATACTATTAAATAGAAGTATGTATTAATATAAATGTGTATATCAGCTTCCTGTACTATTCTGTTCAACAACACTCTATACTGCCCTCTACAGGAAGATGACCAGGTTTTTAAATTTAAGTCCGGAACATGTTCTTTTTATTGGCAAATGGTAAACGATTTTATACGCATTGTTTCCTCAATTTATATATGCAGTCAGTGGTGTAGGGTGGGTTGTCAGCGCCCGGGACAAGGCAAGAAATTTGCACCCCCCCACCAGACTTTTAGCACTCCCTGAGTCCCTTCCTCTAGTACAGTAGTACTGACCAACTTGATTCCTACACTTGATGACCTACCTGACCACTGCACTAACCTACCTGATTCCTACACTGACCTACCTGATTCCTACACTGACCACTACACTAAACTACCTGATTCCTACACTGACCACTACACTAACCTACCTGATTCCTACACTGACCACTGCACTAACCTACCTGATTCCTACACTGACCACTACACTGACCTTCCTTATCCCTACACTGACCATTGCACTATCCTATCTGATTCCTACACTTACCACTACACTGACCTACCTGATTCCTATACTGACCACTACACTGACCTACCTGATTCCTACACTGACCACTACACTGACCTTCCTTATCCCTACACTGACCATTGCACTATCCTATCTGATTCCTACACTTACCACTACACTGACCTACCTGATTCCTATACTGACCACTACACTGACCTACCTGATTCCTACACTGACCACTACACTGACCTTCCTTATCCCTACACTGACCATTGCACTATCCTATCTGATTCCTACACTTACCACTACACTGACCTACCTGATTCGTACACTGACCACTACACTAACCTACCTGATTCCTATACTGACCACTACACTGACCTACCTGATTCCTACACTGACCACTACACTGACCTACTGGATTCCTACACTGATCTACCAGATTCTTACACTGACCACTACACTGACCTTCCTTATCCCTACACTGACCACTACACTGACCTTCCTTATCCCTACACTGACCACTACACTGACCTTCCTTATCCCTACACTGACCACTACACTGACCTTCCTTATCCCTACACTGACCATTGCACTATCCTACCTGATTCCTACACTTACCACTACACTGACCTACCTGATTCCTATACTGACCACTACACTGACCTACCTGATTCCTACACTGACCACTACACTGACCTTCCTTATCCCTACACTGACCATTGCACTATCCTACCTGATTCCTACACTGACCACTACACTGACCTTCCTGATTCGTATACTGACCACTACACTGACCTACCTGATTCCTATACTGACCACTACACTGACCTACCTGATTCCTACACTGACCACTACACTGACCTTCCTTATCCCTACACTGACCATTGCACTATCCTACCTGATTCCTACACTGACCACTGCACTAACCTACCTGATTCCTACACTGACCACTACACTGACCTTCCTTATCCCTACACTGACCATTGCACTATCCTAACTGATTCCTACACTTACCACTACACTGACCTACCTGATTCGTACACTGACCACTACACTAACCTACCTGATTCCTACACTGACCACTGCACTAACCTACCTGATTCCTACACTGACCACTACACTGACCTTCCTTATCCCTACACTGACCATTGCACTATCCTATCTGATTCCTACACTGACCACTACACTGACCTACCTGATTCCTACACTGACCACTACACTGACCTACTGGATTCCTACACTGATCTACCAGATTCTTACACTGACCACTACACTGACCTTCCTTATCCCTACACTGACCACTACACTGACCTTCCTTATCCCTACACTGACCACTACACTGACCTTCCTTATCCCTACACTGACCATTGCACTATCCTACCTGATTCCTACACTGACCACTACACTGACCTTCCTGATTCGTATACTGACCACTACACTGACCTTCCTGATTCGTATACTGACCACTACACTGACCTACCTGATTCCTACACTGACCACTACACTGACCTTCCTTATCCCTACACTGACCACTACACTGACCTACCTGATTCCTATACTGACCACTACACTGACCTACCTGATTCCTGCACAGTAGCACTGCTCCCTCCCTCAAGGTAATATATTAAGTGATGTTTTCCTTGACATAATCTTGGTGTTTTCATGTCCCTTCTCAGGCTCCACCACACAAGCCAGCAAGAAGGAAACCTCCTTGTTCGCTGCCCTTACCCAAACTTGAGGCCACCAACAATGGCGAAGAGGTAAGTTCCCATCTAAAAGCATAAGAACCTGTGTACATGGCTTTTCTCATCAGGACTACTTATTTTCCCATACAAGTCAATGGGATTACAAAAGTAGCTTGAAGCAGCTTGATGCAGCTTAGGTCAACTATAAGAAAAATATAAATCACGCGACCTCTACACCCTTCTTGACAAACACAAACGTATACAAATAGGTGATATCTAGTGATATATATGAAGCTTACAGCTATATCAAAACAATGGAGTATGATGGCCACTAGGGTGCACTATGCAGCCACCTCAGCACCCCTCAGTAATAGTGAAATTGGTGTTTAAAAGAAAAAAACAAATAACACTTTGATCAGAAACCATAAACTAAAATTAGGTTATAGCGCTAAATAAAATTAATCAACAGTCCAGAATATTGACAAGAATATTGACAATAAAAAGTCCATAAATGTTTAGCAGGTGAAATGTCAAACGCCCGTGCATCTGTGCCACATTTCAGATTAGTTGCAAACGTGTCCAAAGGAAAAAAGTAATGTGTCCTCCACAGATCCACAAAGCGAGTACGCCGGTATATCTACTGATACGCCGGCGTACTTTCAAATTTCCTGCGTCGTATCTTTAGTTTGAATCCTCAAAACAAGATACGACGGCATCTGGGTTAGATCCGACAGGCGTACATCTTCGTACGCCTTCGGATCTAAGATGCAGATCTTCGACGTCCGCTGGGTGGCGTTCCCGCCGTAATCCGCGTCGAGTATGCAAATTAGCTATTTCCGACGATCCACGAAACGTACGAGCGGCCGTCGCATTCTTTTACGTCGTCTCTAGTCGGCTTTTTCCGGCGTATAGTTAAAGCTGCTGTTTCGTGGAGTATAGTTAAACCTGCTATGTTAAGTATGGCCGTCGTTCCCGCGTTTAATTTGAATTTTTTTTTTTCGTTTGCGTAAGTCGTCCGTGAATCGGGATGGACGTAATTTACGTCCACGTCAAAACAATGACGTCCTTGCGACGTCATTTAGCGCAATGCACGGCGGGAAATTTAGGGATGGCGCATGCGCAGTTGGTTCGGCGCGGGGATGCGCTTCATTTAAATGAAACGCGCCCCCCTACTCGCCGATTTGAATTAGGCGCCATTACGCCGCGAGAGATACACTACGCTGCGTTAAACTTACGGCGCAAATTCTTTGTGGATTCAAAGCTACAAAAAGTAAGTTACATCGGCGTAGCGTATCTCACATACGCTGCGCCCATGCAATTCTTTCTGGATCTGCCCCTTATAGATTATCTCCTTACCAGATTTCCACGACCCCTTATGACAGGGGATCAGAAACAGCATATATTAGGTCCCAATCTCGCAGTTTCAGACATATACGGTCCTGATGGATCTCATTCTCAAGAAATTTCACCGGTATCAGTGCCCACCATGTAAGAAACAGTAACAGCTCCACATAGTGTATTAAATGAGTGGAAAATGTATTAAAAAATTAAAATTGCACTTACAGTCATGCAGTTAAAAAATCGCCTTGAATCTAATGTGCCGGCCGGTACACAAAACTCTCAGGCACCCGTCCACTGGGGGAACGTTTGGAGCTTCTTGGGTGACGACAGCGCGCCGCTCCGCCCTACGTCCGTTTCGTAAAATATTACTTCTTCCAGGGGCACCTGGAAGGCAGCTTAGGTCAACTGCAGGTCAGAAGGTGGTCAACTGCAGGAAAAAAGATAAACGTGAATATTCAGATATCAGACACCACATCCCATATATTAGATTAAAGAACTGGAGGGAGAGAGACCTCTCTCTCCCCCCCCCCCTGGTCAACTGCGGGTTAAATGAAGATCAAATTCAGATGAGAAGTCAGTCAACTGCAGGTCAGAAGGAGATTAACCTTAAAGGGGTTGTAAAGGAAAAAAAAATTTGGTCTAAAATTAATGGGGTAGATTCAGGTACTTTTGCGCTTTTTTTACGGAGGCGCAGGGCAACGTTTTTGCCCTACGCCCCCGCAAATTTACTGCGCTACCCGCGATTCACGGAGCAGTAGCTCCGTAAATTGCGTGTGCGCTCTTTAAAATTGCCCGGCGTAAGCGCGCGCAATTTAAATGATCCCGTAGGGGGCGGGAATCATTTAAATTAGGCGCGTTCCCGCAGCGATCGTAGAGCGCATGCTCCGTCGGGAAACTTTCCCGACGTGCATTGCGGCAAATGACGTCGCAAGGACGTCATTTGCTTCAAAGTGAACGTGAATGGCGTCCAGCGCCATTCACGAATCACTTACGCAAACAACGTAAAATTCTAATTTCGCGACGCGGGAACGACGGGTATACGTAACATTGGCTGCCCCTTGTAATAGCAGGGGCAGCCTTACGCGAAAAACGCAGTACGGAAACTACGTAAACTGCGTACGCAGGGCTTGCGTAACGTTGTGAATCGGCGTTAGTATGCAATTTGCATACTATACGCTGAGCACAACGGGAACGCCACCTAGCGGCCATCGCAAGAATGCAGCCTAAGATATGCGGGCATAAGAGCCTTATGCCGCGCATATTTTAGGCTGCAGTCGGCGTAACTTGGTTCCTGAATCAGGAGCATTCGTTACGCCGGGGCAAGTAAGCAATTGCGCTGTGTAACTATGGTTACACAGGCGCAATTGCTTCTTGAATCCAGGCCAATGTCTTCAAGGTAGACAGACAGAATACTGTAATGATTCTGTTAAACAACTAGTAAATACCTATTAAATTCCTTCATCTATATCACCTCCGGCATTCTAGTTTCTGTTCTCTCATTCACTTCCTGGTTTGCGGCGCTCATTCATGTAAGAACTACATTTCCCAGTATGAATTGCGGCACACCCAGTAATTCACACCTCCTTGAAGTCTCTAACACGTAGAGAGCGTCCTGCCGCACAGATGTAGTTCCCAGGAGGGGGCGAGCGCGTCGCTGACCACCGCAGTAAAGCCTCCCTTCACGGTGGTCAGTAACAATCAGACAAGCAGGAAGTGAACAGAGAAGAAATAGAGCAACTTCTGAGCAAAAATGAACAATGAAGAAGTGAAAAGAGGAATGTCTGCAGGTAAAGGATGCTTATTATGAAAAAAAAATGTTTTCCTTTACAACCCTTTTAAAGGAGAAGTACAGCCAAGGCTTGTTTAGCTGTACCTCTCTTGTGGATCACAGGAGTGCAGTCCGTTCTGTGCTCCTGTGACCCGTTTTCAGCAGACAGTGGGCTGAAGCCCCCTGTCGGCTGATGTCACAGAGCCGGTCCAGGCTTGGGAAAGATTGTGACCATATGGTTGGGGGTCTGCCCACGTGCCTGGACCGGTACCCGACTCAGCCTCTTAGCAAGCCACTGAGAGGCTGAGCCGGCCTCTCCTGCCCCCTCCACAGCCCAGCGCTCCAGTGAGCATGGGGATGGGGTCAGAGCAGAGAGCCTATGACTGAAAGTCACCAGCTCTCTGCTCAGGGAGCCCTGAGAACTGAGCGATTGGCAGTGTTTGATCGCTCACTTCTCAGTCTTAGAGCCGGTGGGGGACAGATACACCTAGGTAAGTATGATTCCAAAAAAACAAAATTCCCATACTTTCCTTTTAAGTCAGAGAGGTCAACTGCAAGTCAGAAGGAGGTCAGCTTCAGGTCAAAAGAAGGAGGTCAACTTCAGGTCAAAAGAAGGAGGTCAGAAGGAGGTCAACTTCAGGTCAAAAGAAGGAGGTCAGAAGGAAGTCAGAAGGAGGTCAACTTCAGGTCAAAAGAAGGAGGTCAGAAGGAAGTCAGAAAGAGGTCAACTTCAGGTCAAAAGAAGGAGGTCAGAAGGAAGTCAGAAGGAGGTCAACTTCAGGTCAAAAGAAGGAGGTCAGAAGGAGGTCAACTTCAGGTCAAAAGAAGGAGGTCAGAAGAAAGTCAGAAGGAGGTCAACTTCAGGTCAAAAGAAGGTCAGAAGGAGGTCAACTTCAGGTCAAAAGAAGGAGGTCAGAAGGAGCTCAACTTCAGGCCAGAAGGAGCTCAACTTTAAGTGAGATGCAACTGTGAGGAAAAGATTGAATTTAGGATAGAAGATCGAATTCAGATCATAAGGAGATCAACCACTGGTCAGAAGGATATCAACTTCAGGTCAGAAGGAGATCAACTGCAAGTGAGATGCAACTGTGAAGGAGCATCTCAAGGTGATCTTAGAAATAAGCTAAATAAACCTGGAAACACGCTGCATTACCCATCTACACCTGAAAAAGGGCAATGGACTTGTTTGACCTCCAGTAAGCCATGACCTTAGTGATGGAGATTCTACCATATTCATTATTGCCATTAGGGTTGCATCCATACTGATATCGGGAAATTGGTGCCGATACCGAGTATTTGCACAAGTATTGGTACTCGTGCAAACGCACCAATACCTGAAACCGATATTTTCAGGCTCGGTTTTTTGAGCAGTCAGTGGGTTTCCCCTGTTGACAGCTGAAATGTTAAAGAAGTCAGGTAATTGGAGCTGTAAAAAAAAAAAAAAAAGCAGCCGCAATGTTTAATCAACAACATTGCTCAGCCACTGAAACACTAAAATAAAAAGAAACATTGTTTCTTTTTGTACCTTTCTGTTTCTTCAGCTGCAGATCAAAGGGATGAACAAATATTCCTCTTTTTAACCCCTTAATAACTCTTAATTTACTCTAATCAGCCTTAATTAACTCCCTATGGGCCAGATTCACAAAAGAGATACGACGGCGTATCTCCTGATACGCCGTCGTATCTCTGTGATCCGCCCGTCCTAACTATGCGGCAGATTCATAGAATCAGTTACGCATAGATAGCCCTAAGATCCGACAGGTGTAATTGACTTACACCGTCGGATCTTAGGATGCAATTCTAGGCCGGCCGCTAGGTAGCGATTCCATTGCGGTCGGCGTAGAATATGCAAATGACTACTTACGGCAATCCACGAAGAAACGCGCGTTCGTCGCAATCTCTTACGTCGTCGCTAGTCGGTTTTTCCCATCGCAAACTTCCGCCTGCTTTATCATGGCTTATCTTTAGAACAGCCATGTTAAAGTATAGCCGTCGTTCCCGCGTCAAATTTCAAAAAAATTTTTGCGTAAGACGTCCGGGAATACGAAACGACGTAACACACGTCGCCTTTCAAAAAAAATGTCAGGGCGCCGTAATTTCACGCAAAGCACGTCGGGAAATTTCCTAACGGAGCATGCGCAGAACGTTCGGCGCGGGAACGCGCCTAATTTAAATGGTGCCCGCCCCATTTGAATTAGGCGGGCTTGCGCCGAGCGGATTTACGTTACACCGCCGCAAGTTTACAGGTAAGAGCTTTGTGAATCAGGCACTTACGCTGTAAACCTGCGGCGGTGTAACGTAAATGGGATACGTTATGCCGCCGCAGCGTAACGTAATTCTACCTGAATCTGGCCCTATTCTCCTCCATTTAATTATTATTTACCTGCTTTTTTTTTCATGTCTATTTTATAAACGTTAAACTATTAAAAACAATTTTTTTGTTTGTTTTGTTAGTGAATATTTTTACACATATATATTAACATATATTTACACATTCCACATTAAAAAAAGCTAAATTTGTAAATAACTTTTCAATGCTTTGTACCATTGCTGACAGCTGAAGTGACAACAAAACAGTTGCGGTAGGTATCTGTAATTGGTATCGGCGAGTACTAAGAAAAAAAAGTATCGGTACTCGTAAAAAAATACAATGTTAAAGTGGATGTAGTGCAGCAGCCCCCCAAACCCCCCGTTTTACTTACCTGAACCCGTTCTTTCTCCCCGGGGACGAGCACACCAGCTCTAGCTGGTGTCTCGTTTCCTGATTGGATAGATTGATAGCAGCGCAGCCATTGGCTCTTGCTGCTATCAATCAAATCCAATGACGCGGGCGCCGGGGTCAATAAACGCAGCAGCAGCGGCACAAGGGAGCGCCCCCGCTCGGGTGTCCCGAAGGAGAGTGCTTTTCCGACGGGGCATTTGAATCGCATTTGAGATGTCCGCCAGCGGCCCGCCCGTGTCACGGATCGGCAGAACGGGGAGATGCCTATGTAAACAAGGCACTTCCATGTTCTGCCTAGTGACAGGACAGCAATCTACTGCTCCCAGTCATCGGGAGCAGTGATCAATGTCATGTCACTTGTAGAACATCCCGCCCACAGTTAGAATCACTCCCTAGGACACACTTAACCCCTTGATCGCCCCCTAGTGTTTAACCCCTTCCCTGCGCATGATAATGGTCCCAAAATAGTGTCAAAAGTGTCCGATGTGTCCACCGCAATATCGCCGCCATTACTAGTAAAAAAAAATTAAAACCTAATAAAAATGCCATAAATCTATCCCCTATTTTGTAGACGCTATAATTTGTGCGCAAACCAATCAATATACCCTTATTGCGATTTTTTTTTTACCAATAATATGTAGAAGAATACGTATCGGTCTAAACTGGGGAAAAAAAATATAATTTTTTTATATATTTTTGGGGGATATATATTATAGCAAAAAGTAAAAAATATTGGGCTAGATTCAGGTATGTCGGCGTAATTTTGAGGCGGCGTAGCGTATCGCATATACGCTACGCCGCCGTAAGTCAGAGAGGCAACTGCTGTATTCACAAAGCACTTGCCTCCTAAGTTACGGCGGCGTAGCGTAAATGGGCCGGCCTAAGCGCGCCTAATTTAAATGTGGAACAGGGGGGCGTGTTTTATGTTAATGACTGGTGACCCGACGTGATTGACGTTTTTCACGAACGGCGCATGCGCCGTCCGTGGACATATTCCAGTGTGCATTGCTCCAAAGTACGCCGCAAGGACGTATTGGTTTCGACGTGAACGTAAATTACGTCCAGCCCCATTCACAGACGACTTACGCAAACAACGTAAAATTTTCAAATTTCGACGCGGGAACGACGGCCATACTTAACATTGACTAGGCCAGCTATTTATTCGACTAACTTTACGCCGGAAAAAGCTTTACGTAAACGACGTAAAAAAATGCGCCGTGCGCACGTACGTTTCTGAATCGGCCTATCTAGTTTATTTGCATATTCTACGCCGAACTCAACGGAAGCGCCACCTAGCGGCCAGCGTAAATATGCATCCTAAGATACGACGGCGTAGGAGACTTACGCCGCTCGTATCTTAGCCTAATTTAAGCGTATCTAGGCCCAGATTCTCATACATTTACGTTGCTCCTGGGCAGCGTAACGTATGTGATTTACGTTACACCGCCGCAGGTTTACAGGTTTACAGCCTGATTCTCAGAACACTTACCTGTAAACTTGGGGCGGTGTATCGTTAAATCGCTCGGCGCAAGCCCGCCCAATTCAAATGGGGCGAGCACCATTTAAATTAGGCACGCTCCCGCGCCGAGCGTACTGCGCATGCTCCGTCGGGTAAATTACCCGACGTGCATTGCGCTAAATGACGTCGCCCCGACGTCATTTGCTTAGACGTTTACGTAAATGGTGTCCAGCGCCATTCACGGACGTCTTACGCAAACGACGTAAATTTTTTTAAATTAGGCGCGGGAACGACGGCCATACTTAACATTGGTTGCCCCTCCTAATAGCAGGGGCAACCTTACGCGTCGCGTACGCTACATAAACTACGTAAATTCTCAGCGTCGACCGCGCGTATGTTCGGGAATCTCGCGTAATTACCTCATTTGCATAGACGACGGGGAAAACGACGATGCGACACCTAGCGGCGGGAAAAAAAATTGCTTTTAAGATCTGACAGCGTAAGAGCCTTACGCCTGTCAGATCTAATGGGTATCTATGCGTAACTGATTCTAAGAATCAGTCGCATAGATACCCGGGGCCAGATGAGGAGTTACGACGGCGCAAATGGTGTTGCGCCGTCGTAACGCCTTTGAGAATCTGGGTCCTGGTTTCCAGAATACGCTTAAATTTACGACGGCGTAGATTCAGAGTTACGACGGCGTATCTACTGATACGCCGGCGTAACTGTCTCTGAATCTAGCCCATTGTTTTTTTTTTTTTTATTTACGCTCTTTTTTTGTTTATAGCGCAAAAAAATTAAACGGCAGAGGTGATCAAATGCCACCAAAAGAAAGCTCTATTTTTGGGGAAAAAAGGACATCAATTTTGTTTGGTTACAACGTCGCACGACTGCGCAATTGTCAGTTAAAGCGATGCAGTGCCGAAAAAGTGCTCTGGTCAGGAGGCGGTAAATTCTTCCGGGGCTGAAGGGGTTAAACAGGGTTCCATATAGATCCTAATGGAAGTGCAGGATAGCCTGTGTAGTAATTATATTCTGATCAATGCTCAATATCTGATCAATATTTACACCTTGCGCTTTTCTTTTCTTGCAGAAAGTGTCTCCTCCTCACACACAGATGCCGAAGGTCAAGGTGAAGAGTTCCCCCCTTATAGAGAAGCTCCAGGTGGGTGGAAATGAAGATACTGCTTCTGGAGCAAATGTGACAGTAATCCCCGGTTCACACCTAATGCGACTTTAAAATCGCGCTACTTCCCTTAAAGTAGCACGATTGCAAAGCCGCAGGTCAGTACAGTTTCCGGTGCGACGTCATGCACAGATGTCTATGCAAGTCGTACCGGAAATTGCAAAAAATATTCCAGGAACGTTTTTTTTTTTTTTAAACCACCTGACGTCCATGCTACAGCACAGGCCTGAAATGCCGGGAGGCCGGCAATAGACGTCCTCCCCTTTTCACGCGCCCCTGATAGCGCGGCGCGCGGCTGCGATCACTGAGTCACTGAGACTTGGCTGATCACAGATCCGAGTAAGGGGCCAGTCCTGGCCCATTACCACGTGATCAGCTGTCAGCCAATCACGTGATGTAAACAAAGCTCGGTAATCTTCTTTCTTTTCTCCTCACACTGACAGCGTGAGGAGAAAAAAATCAGATCACCGGCTTTTGTGTAAGGGACATCGGTCCCTGAAGGAAGAGGCACATCAGCCTCATTAGTGCCCACCAGTACCAACTGCCAGTGCCCACTGCCAGTGCCCACCAGTGGAATAAAGTGCCGCCTATCAATGCCCACCAGTGGTGCCAATCATTGCTTTATCCGCGTCACCTAGCAGTGCTGATCAGTGCCCATCATTGTACCCATCACTGCCACCTATAAGTGCCCATTACTGCCAGCTATCAGTGCCACCTTATAGTGCCAATTCTCAGTGCCCACCAGTGCCACCTATCAATGCCCTTCAGTGCCACCCCTCGGTGCCCACCAGTGCCACCTATCAGTGCCCACCAGTACCACCTGCCAGTGCCCACTGCCAGTGCCCACAGTGCCCACAAGTGGAATAAAGTGCCACCTATAAATGCCCACGAGTGCCACCTATCAATGTCCACCAGTGGTGCCAATCGGTGCTTTATCAGCGCCACCTAGCAGTGCTGCCTATCAGTCTCACCTACCAGTGCTGATCAGTGCCCATCATTGTACCCATCAGTGCCCATCACTGCCACCTATCAGTGCCCATCACTGCCAGCTATCAGTGCCACCTATTAGTGCCAATTTTCAGTGCCCACCAGTGCCACCTATCAATGCCCTTCAGTGCCACCCATCAGTGCCACCCCTCAGTGCCCACCAGTGCCACCTATCAGTGCCCACCAGTACCACAAGTGGAATAAAGTGCCACCTATAAATGCCCACGAGTGCCACCTATCAATGTCCACCAGTGGTGCCAATCGGTGCTTTATCAGCGCCACCTAGCAGTGCTGCCTATCAGTGTCACCTACCAGTGCTGATCAGTGCCCATCATTGTACCCATCAGTGTCCATCACTGCCACCTATCAGTGCCCATCACTGCCAGCTATCAGTGCCACCTATTAGTGCCAATTCTCAGTGCCCACCAGTGCCACCTATCAATGCCCTTCAGTGCCACCCATCAGTGCCACCCCTCAGTGCCCACCAGTGCCACCTATCAGTGCCCACCAGTACCACCTGCCAGTTCCCACAAGTGGAATAAAGTGCCACCTATAAATGCCCACGAGTGCCACCTATCAATGTCCACCAGTGGTGCCAATCGGAGCTTTATCAGCGCCACCTAGCAGTGCTGCCTATCAGTGTCACCTACCAGTGCTGATCAGTGCCCATCATTGTACCCATCAGTGTCCATCACTGCCACCTATCAGTGCCCATCACTGCCAGCTATCAGTGCCACCTATTAGTGCCAATTCTCAGTGCCCACCAGTGCCACCTATCAATGCCCTTCAGTGCCACCCATCAGTGCCACCCCTCAGTGCCCACCAGTGCCACCTATCAGTGCCCACCAGTACCACCTGCCAGTTCCCACAAGTGGAATAAAGTGCCACCTATAAATGCCCACGAGTGCCACCTATCAATGTCCACCAGTGGTGCCAATCGGAGCTTTATCAGCGCCACCTAGCAGTGCTGCCTATCAGTCTCACCTATCAGTGCTGATCAGTGCCCATCATTGTACCCATCAGTGCCCATCACTGCCAGCTATCAGTGCCACCTATTAGTGCCACCTATCAATGCCCTTCAGTGCCACCCATCAGTGCCACCTCTCAGTGCCCACCAGTGCCGCCTCTTAGTGTCCACCAGTGCCGCCTATCAGTGCCCACCAGTGCCGCCTATCAGTGCCCACCAGTGCTGCCTTATCGGTGCCCATCAGTGCAGCCCATCAGTGCAGCCCATCAGTGCAGCCTATCGGTGTCCATCAGTGCAGCCTCATCAGCGTACTTCAATGATGGAGAAAAATTACCTGTTTGCAAAATCTTATAACAAAATATGAAACGGTTTTGTATTTTTTTTTTATTTGTGGTGAAAAAAATGATTTGGGTGCAGCGTTGTATGACCGCGCAATTGTCATTTAAAGAGTGAGAGCGCTAAAAGCTGAAAATTGGTCTGGGCAGGAGGGGGGGTCCAAGTACCCAGTAAGCAAGTGGTTAAATCAGTGCAGCAAAGTCTGAGTTTTTGCATCGCATGTTTATTGCAATTATTTTATTAGAATTTCTTTTCTTTATTTTAAATATATATATTTTATTATGTTTATGAGTACAATTGCATGTTACATATATTTCCTGTTCAGGTTTTATTGTATAATAGCGCCCTCTAATGGACAAATATTAATATAACCGACTAACAGAAGTAATGCATTTTTACAAAATCGCGCTATTACTTTACACTAAAGAGGAACTTCGCTGTTTTAAAAAAAAAAAAAAATGACAAATACTTTAGCTGTTAACTTTTAAGAAACCAGACCATGGAGTCCAGCATTGTCTTCACTGGAGCAGAGTTTTTACCAGGCTTCGGCTCTCTGGCATCGCCATCTTGGATATGACAACCTTTGTGCAAGGCACTACAATGCGACTGGTCCTGCAGCCTCCTGGGACTTGTGACTTGTCCCAGATGGGTGAGTGGGGCAAGCTAGGCAAGATTTGAGTACATGGGAGCAGGTACCTGTCACAAAAAGGCTTCCTGGGGAAAAAATAAATAAAAAATCACATTTTTAGAGGAGGAGGAAAGGAAATGACCGGTTTGCTTTTACCGCTTCCGGACCACCCACCGCCGTTATACGTCGCTACTTTGAAGAGAAATACCGCTGTTATGGCAGCAGCTAGCTACTATAACCCCGGTATCCTCTTCTTCAGCGGGTGGTCCGCTTCAAGATAAAAAGTGGTCTCTGTGGCGGATTCGCTGCAAGATCACTTTTATCGGCAGCGGGAGAGGGCCCCTCCCCTCCCGCCGCTCTCTGGTGCCCTCCGCCGCTTACCGGAGCCGTCGGCAGCGGCGGAGGCGATCAGATCCTTCTATGTCAGTGGCCTGGAGACGAGTGATGGGAAGATGGCCCCCACCCATTTCCATACATCCTCTTAGTCTAACTTTCACGGCGATACCCCGTGCTTTTTTTTCTTATTTATTTTACTTTACATTTTTAATTTTTTACCCTTGTTTTAAAAAAAAAAAAAAACATTTGGGTCACTTTAATTGCTATTTCATGGAATGTAAACATCCCTTGTTATAGAAAAAAGCATGACAGGTCCTCTTAAATATGAGATCTGGGGGTCAGAAAGACATCACATCTCATATTTACATTAAAATGCAATCATTTTTTTTTTTTTATGTCATTTAAAAGAAATGCTGCTTTAAAAGCTATGGGCCATCACAAATTTTGGGGCCCCTTACACAGCTTTTGGCAGGGCCCCCCTGGAGCAGAGAATCGGGGGGGGGCCCTCCTCTCTCCTGCCGCAAGATGATAAGCGGGACGGGGAGGGGGGGGGGGGGTTGGTGCTGACGAACAAAACAAAGTCAAGTCAAGTCTTCTCTTCTCTCTCCTGCCGCAAGTTGCTAAAGTCAGACGAAAAAAAAAAATAGGAAAAAACGGGGAGTGGGCCCCTGTCGCGAGTTGCTAAAGGTGGGGGGGTCAAACGAAAAAAATGGGGGGGGGGTGGCCCCTTACAGGTTTAATGCCTGTACCCCCCGATGGCGGCCCTGGTGCTACTAATAGGAATCATGTTTATATCGGTGAAGG
This sequence comes from Rana temporaria, assembly GCF_905171775.1. Classification (NCBI taxonomy): domain Eukaryota; kingdom Metazoa; phylum Chordata; class Amphibia; order Anura; family Ranidae; genus Rana; species Rana temporaria. Next base: position 523,169,700 of record NC_053490.1, read on the forward strand.
TGTCCCTGTAATGTGCCACATCCAATTGACTAAAGAGACAGGGGGGTCCCCTAGGTGTACTTTTAAGAAACTTATTTTATTTAACCACTTAAAGTGGATGTAAACCCGAAAAAAAATGTTTTAATTTTTTTGATGTCACAATGTAGAGTATAAGATTTCCTAACATCTGTGCCCAATCTTGCCACACAGAGTTAATCAAGCTCTGAGCAATCCTCTTTTCTTGTTCAGTGAAATAAAACAGACTTACAGAGAAAAACCTTAGTCCGTTCCGCCCCCTTGCTGTGAGTGACAGGTTATTTACATATCTCATGCACTAGCCTGGAGATAGGCATTATTTTTTAATTCCCACCCCCCACTTCTTTTCTGAAGTCATGTGGTTACTTTTCTGGATTTTGACTGGATGTTAGCGATCATAGCAGAATTCTGTATAAGGAATACACAGGAAATAATGCATGTTTACAAGGGGAGTGTAGAGGAGGGCGGGGAGTCTACTGACATCACGACTCCCCCCACCGAGTTCCAGACAACAGACCCACCCACAGAATCTGCAGTTTTTCAGTTCCTATAACAGACAGAGGGGAGACATTTGACAGGTAAGGATACATGCAGGAGGTATCTATATCCTTATAGATCAGCACTATGGCAGTAGTTTAGAAAGGATGAGAGGGGCTTTACATCCACTTTAAGGACCCTTTTACGCAGATATACGTTGGCAGAATGGCGCGGCTGGGCACAATAACGTACCTGTACGTGTCTCTTTAAGCCCAGCCGTGGAGTCGCGAGCGCGACCCGGTCCTAAGCTCCGTGACTGCGCCCGCGGGACCCGCGGACCCGATCGCCGCCTGTGTCCCGTGATCGGTCACCGGAGCTGAAGAACGGGGAGAGGTAACTGTAAACACACCTTCCCTGTGGCAGTGTTATTGATCGTCTGTTCCCTGATATAGGGAAAGACTATCAATGACGTCACATGTCCAGCCCCGCCCCCCTACAGTTAGAAACACAGATGAGGTCACACTTAACCCCTTCAGCTCCCCCTAGTGGTTAACTCCTAAACTGCACTGTCATTTTCACAATAAACAATGCATTTTTATAGCACTTTTTGCTGTGAAAATGACAATGGTCCCAAAAATGTGTCAAAATTGTCCGATGTGTCCGCCATAATGTCGCAGTCACAAAAAAAATCGCTGATCGCCGCCATTAGTAGTAAAAAAAAAATATTAATAAAAATGCAATAAAACTATCCCCTATTTTGTAAACGCGATAAACTTTGCGCAAACCAATCGATAAACGCTTATTGCGATTTTTTTTTACCAAAAATAGGTAGAAGAATACGTATCGGCCTAAACTGAGGGGAAAAAAGTTATTTTATTTCTTTTTTGGGGATATTTATTATAGCAAAAAGTAAAAAATATAGATTTTTTTCAAAATTGTCACTCTATTTTTGTTTATAGCGCAAAAAATAAAAAACGCAGAGGTGATCATATACCACCAAAAGAAAGCTCTATTTGTGGGGGAAAAAGGACACAAATTTTGTTTGGGAGCCACGTCGCACGACCGCGCAATTGTCAGTTAAAGCGACGCAGTGCCGAACCGCAAAAAGGGGCAAGGTCCTTAACCTGCATAATGGTCCGGGGCTTAAGTGGTTAACACAATGAGCACAATACAGAAAAACCTTGGTTTGAGAGTAACTTGGTTTGAGAGCTTTTTGCAAGACAAGCAAAAATGTTAAATACATTTTGACTTGATATACAAGCGATGTCTTGATATAAGAGTAGCGTCACAACTGAGTATAAAAGAGAAGCTTTATACTTCTGATGGTATTTAGCAGTGTATATTTACAAAAATAATGTAATTTCCATGTTCTGTGTACTGTGGGAGACCAGATATAGTGAATGCAGGGTCCTGGGGAGACCAGATATAGTAAATGCAGGGTCCTGGGGAGACAAGATATAGTGAATGCAGGGTCCTGGGTTTAGTAGCACTTTAAAGTGGATGTAAACCCTGTAGAACCACTTTTCCCTACAGGTAGGCCTAGATTAAGGCTTACCTGTAGGTGCTTGAAATATCTCCTAAACCTCCACGGTTTAGGAGATAGTCTTACACCGTCGTATCTTATGCTGCATTTTCAGGCTGGCCGCTAGGTGGCGCTTCCGTATGTTTACACGAGGAATATGCTAATTAGGTAGATACGGCGATTCAGAAACGTACATTCGGCCGGCGCAATTTTTTATGTCGTTTACATTAGGCTTTTTTCGGCGTATAGTTACCCCTGCTATATGAGGCGTAGCTAATGTTAAGTACGGCCGTCGTTCTCGCGCCAAGTTTTGAAATTTTACGTTGTTTGCGTAAGTCGTTCGCGAATAGGGCTGTACGTCATTTACGTACACGTTGAATCCAATACGTCCTTGCGGCGTACTTTAGAGCAATGCACACTGGGATATTTTACGGACGGCGCATGCGCAGTTAAAAAAAAACGTAAAAAACGCGGGGTCAACTCAAATTTTAATAAAACACGCCCACAACATTCCCTTTTGAATTAGGCGGCCTTACGCCGCAACACATACGTTACGCCGCCGTAACTAAGGGCGCAAGTTCTTTCTGAATACAGAACTTGTGCCCAAAGTTACAGCGGCGTAACGTATCAGAGATACGTTACGCCAGCAGAAAGATCCACTGATCTTTCTGAATCTGGCCCTTTGAGTCTAGCTGATATTTATTGTATGTCTCAGAGTAGGTGGAGAGCAAAATTCCATGGGGGGGGGGGGGGGGGCAAGAAAATGTTTGCCCAGGGTCCAATTAATATTAAAGACGGCCTTGACGCCGGGACATCGCGGGCTTCTCCTGCAGGTAAGTGGCACATAACTAGTATACTAGCCCATTATGCATTTTCTTTGCAGGGAACAAAGAGGAAGTAAAACCCATCAGGGTTTACTTCCTCTATAAACCCTGTTTCTGTGAAGTGCTAACACTGAAAGAGGAGCATGGAAGAATTGGGGAGTGTCTGGCTAGGAATAAACAAACTAGCACCAAACAGGAGGGCACTATTTATTATTGCATAGTTTCTTTTTGTGTTGCATAGTTGAGTTCTGTCCGTTGAACTGGGTGGTCTTTTTTCCAACAAGGCTAACTATATAAATATGTATCTATGTTGCTAAGACTAAACTAAAGTAGTTCTAAACAGGAGGGGGGGACAAAAGAAGATGCCAAAATCACATGTTACAGTGACTCAAAACTGAGCGTGCTACAAAAAAATGATAACCTCAAGCAGTTTAATACAAGTCATAAAAAAATACATGAAACAGAGGCAGAACATTGGCTATAAATCTATTTTTCTTATTGGGAGAGATCAGTTGAAAAGAAAAACGATCATCTATAGACATTGCAGAACGAAAAAATTTGTTTTGATTTGTTATTTAAAACCCTTTCATGCCTAAGCCTATTTATGACATTTGGGGCCGGATTCACAAAGAGTTACGCCGGCGTATCATTAGATACGCCGACCTAACTCGGAATCTGCGCCGTCCTAAGTTTAAGTGTATTCTCAAACTGAGATACACTTAAACCTAGCTAAGATACGACGGCCTGCGCCGTCGTATCTTAGGGTGCAATTTTCCCGCTGGCCGCTAGGTGGCGCTTCCGTTGATTTCGGCGTAGAATATGTAAATTACTAGATACGCCGATTCACGAACGTACGCTTGCCCGTCGCAGTAAAGATACGCCGTTTCCGTAAGAGATACGCCGCGTAAAGATAAACATGCCCCCTAGGTGGCGTAGCCAATGTTCAGTATGGGCGTCGTTCCCCGCGTCGAAATTTGAACATTTTACGTTGTTTGCGTAACTCGTCCGTGAATGGGGCTGGACGTAATTTACGTTCACGTCGAAACCAATGACGTCCTTGCGGCGTACTTTGGAGCAATGCACACTGGGAAATTCCACCGGACGGCGCATGCGCCGTTCGGGAAAAACGTCAATCACGTCGGGTCACCAAAAATTAACATAAAACACGCCCCCTCATCCTCATTTGAATTACGCGCGCTTACGCCGGCCCCATTTACGCTACGCCGCCGTAACTTAGGAGGCAAGTGCTTTGTGAATACAGCACTTGCCTCTCGATACGCTACGCTGCGCCGCCGTAACAATGCGCGCCCCTACCTGAATCCGGCCCTTGGTGTTTACAAGTTAAAATTCATATTTGTTGCTAGAAAATTACTTAGAACCCCCAAACATTATATATATTTTTTAGCAGAGAATCTAGAAAATAAAATGGCGATTGTTGCAATATTTTATGTCACACGGTATTTGTGCGGCGGTGTTTTAAACGCAACTTTTTGGGAAAAATGTACTTTCATGAATTTAAAAAAAAATTAAAAAGTTAAGTTAGCCCAATTTTTTTGCATAATGTGAAAGATGATGTTGCGCCGAGTAAATAGATACCAAGCATTGTCACGTTTTATAATTGCACGCACTCGTGGAATGGCGACAAACTACGGTTCCTAAAAATCTCCATAAGCGACGCTTTAAACTTTTTTTACGGTTAAAAGGTCAGAGTTACAGAGGAGGTCTAGTGCTAGAATTATTGCTCTCGCTCTGACGATCACAGCAATACCTCACATGTGTGATTTGAACACCGTTTTCATATGCGGGCGCGACTTCCGTGTGCGTTTTCTTTGTTGCGCAAGCTCGCGGGGAGGGGGGTGCTTTAAAAAAAAATGTTTTCTTATTTATTTTATTTATTTTTATAATATTAAATTGTGTTTGTTTTTTATTTTTTTACATTTTGATTACTTTTATTGCTGTCACAAGGAATGTAAACATCCCTTGTGACAGTAATAGGTGGTGACAGGTACTCTTTATGGAGGGATCGGGGGTCCCTCCTTTGCACTTCAAAGTATTCAGATCGCCGAAAACGGCGATTCTGAATACTGTGTACTTTTTTAAATCTGCCGCCATTGGCAGCCGAGAAACCCGGAACGTCGCTTCCGTGACGTCGACATGACGTCGCTTCCGTGGTTTCAATGCGGAGATTGAATCAAAGCCATTTACGGCTTAGTTTCAGTCTGCGCCTGGACACTGGAGGCGCCGGATGGAGGATCGGGTCTCCCGGTGGGACGGGAGGCCCGGTCAGAGCGGCGAGAGGCGGCGAGAGGCGGGGGGAATGTCCCCTCCAGCTCCTCCGGCATAACAACCGAGCGGCTTTTAGCCACATCGGTTGTTATGTTTGGATAGCTGATCGCTGGCTCCAAACAACGGTATCTGCAGCTGCAGGCATCATCCCGGTATAACCCCCGAAAGCCGAGGACGCATATATGTGTACGCTCGTTAAATAAATTTGTTTGGTTGAATTAATTTCATTCATTTAATTCGTTTTTGGAATTTGTTTTGTTTATTCGTTTTCGAATTGATTCCAATTTTTCGAATTTAGATTGATTCTAAAAGTTTTCGAATCTACTTCTAAAAGTTTTGAATTTGAAATAAAAAAAATTGAAAAAAAAAAAAGATGCCAATCAGTGCCTACAAATGGGCACTGACTGGCAACTTGGATAGATCAGTGCTGCCCCATAGTGTCCATCAGTGCCACCCCAGTGTCCATCAGTGCCACCCCACAGTGTCCATCAGTGCCACCCCACAGTGCCCATCCATGCCCAGTGCCTACCTATCAGTGCCCATCTGTGCCACCCATAAGTATCCATCAGTGCCACCCATAAGTGCCGCCCATGAGTGCCCATCTGTGCCACCTATGAGTGCCCAGTGCCGCCCATGAGTGCCCATCAGTGCCGCCTATGTGTGCCCATCAGTGCCACCTATGTGTGCCCATCAGTGCCGCATACCAGCGCCGCCAATCAGTGCCACCTCATCTGTGCCCGTCAGTACTACCTCATCGATGTCCATCAGTGCCATCTCATCAGTGCCGCCATATCAGTGCCCGTAATTGAAAGAGAAAACGTACTTATTTACAAACAAATTAACAGAAAAAATTAAAACGTAATATTTTTTCAAAATTTTCAGTCTTTTTTTAGTTGTTGCGCAAAAAAAAAAAATCGCAGAGGTGATCAAATACCACCAAAAGAAAGCTCTATTTGTGGGGAAAAAAGGACGCCAATTTTGTTTGGGAGCCACGTCGCACGATCGCGCAATTGTCATTCAAAGTGCAACAGTGCTGAAAGCTGAAAATTGGCTTGGGCGGGAAGGTGCGTAAGTGCCTGGTATGGAAGTGGTTAAATTCGGTACTATTCTAATTCGGAAATTCGGATACCTCCACCGTTAGTGGCCACTGAGGGTATATTTTATATTAGGGAGATGCAATTACCTGCTGTATATGTGGTTTTCATTGGTCTAACACTGAGCTTATTTCTTCTTCATTTTCCAGGGTAACTTGGCCTTCGCTCCAGCGCATTTCCTCCCAGGAGGATCGCCGAAGAGCCCCGGTCTGAAAATCATGGCGTCTCCGTTTACCAGCCCCCCCTCAACGCCCAGCAGTCCGAGCTTTCAGGCGCGTGCCAGCGAGTTGGAGGAGACCCCCGTCAGCTTTGAGCAGCCACCAGAGGGCGCCCCTCTCCAAAGTTACACTAAGGTTACTCTTTGTAGAATGTATTCTCCTTGGATCCTGAATTCACCAAATAACAGTTTGTAATAGAAGAGTCACCCGTCCCGTGGGGGGGAATCCACCGACGTCACCCACTGTTCACTGATGGCTTTACCAGGCATTCCTCAAGCTGTGCTTCCCCCTCTATAAAAGGTTTAACAAGCTTGTAAAATAGATCTTCTTTCCAGGACTTTGTGTATTGGATGTCCCCAGAACAATGAAAAGTCAAGCCTCTGGTTAGAGACAAGGGCCCAGATTCTCAAAGGGCTTACGACGGCGCAACGCCATGTACGCCGTCGTAAGTCCTAATCTGGGCCGGTCGTATCTATGCGACTGATTCTTAGAATCAGTTACGCATAGATATCCATTAGATCCGACAGGTGTAAGGCTCTTACGCTGTCGGATCTTAAATGCATTTTTTTTTTCGCCGCTAGGTGTCGTTTTCCCCGTCGAGTATGCAAAATACACAAATTCTCGAACGTACGCGCGGTCGACGCAGTGAAGTTACGACGTTTACGTTAGATTTGCGACGCGTAAAGTTGCCCCTGCTATATGAGGGGCAACCAATGTTAAGTATGGCCGTCGTTCCCGCGTCGAAATTTAAAAATTTACGTCGATTGCGTAAGTCGTCCGCGAATGGGGCTGGACGCCATTTACGTTCACGTCGAAAACCAATGACGTCCTTGCGACGTCATCTGGAGCAATGCACCCTGGGATATTTTCAGGACGGCGTATGCGCAGTACGTTCGGCGCGGGAACGCGCCTAATTTAAATGCTCCACGCCCCCTACCCGGCTAATTTGAATTAGGCGGGCTTGCGCCGGGTGATTTACGCTACACCGCCGCAAATTTACAGGCAAGTTCCTTGTGGATAAAGCACTTGCCTGTAAAACTTGCGGCGGCATAACGTAAAGCAGATACGTTACGCCCGCACAGTTTTACGCCCAGATACGAGAATCCGGGCCTAGGAGTAGGGATGAGAAAATGTCAAAGTAGTAATTTCTCCAAATTCCTGGTGAAAAAATTGGGAGAATTTTCTTAAAATGTCACCATTTTGGCTAAATGCGTTGGAATCAATCGGGTAGGGGAGCTTAAGGTGGTTTATAAAGCAGAATTTTAGTAAAAAATAACAAAAAATTATATCTGAAACAGTTATTTAAAAAAAATCCAGCCGAGTTTATGCTATCAGAATGACCCTTTATATCAGGTGTCCCCATCAGAGTGCCCCTTTTACATCACGTGTCCCCGTCAGAGTTCCCCCTTACAACAGGTGTCCTCATCAGAGGGCCACTTTACATCAGGTGTCCCCATCAGAGGGCCCATTTTATGTGTACCCATCAGAGTGCCCCCTTACATCGTGTGTCCCCATCAGAGTGCCCCCTTACATCGTGTGTTCCCATCAGAGTGCCCCCTTACATTGTGTGTTCCCATCAGAGTGCCCCCTTACATCGTGTGTTCCCATCAGAGTGCCCCCTTACATCGTGTGTTCCCATCAGAGTGCCCCCTTACAGCGTGTGTCCCCATCAGAGTGCCCCCTTACAGCGTGTGTCCCCATCAGAGTGCCCCCTTACATTGTGTGTCCCCATCAGAGTGCCCCCTTACATTGTGTGTCCCCATCAGAGTGCCCCCTTACATTGTGTGTCCCCATCGGAGTGCCCCCTTACATTGTGTGTCCCCATCAGAGTGCCCCCTTACATCGTGTGTTCCTATCAGAGTGCCCCCTTACATCGTGTGTCCCCATCAGAGTGCCCCCTTACATTGTGTGTCCCCATCAGAGTGCCCCCTTACATCGTGTGTCCCAATCAGAGTGCCCCCTTACATCATGTACCCCCATCAGAGTGTCCTTTACATTAGGGGTTCTCATCAGAGTCCCCTCATACATCAGGTGTCCCCATCAGAGTGACCCCTTATATCAAGGGGTCCCCATCAGATGCCCCTTTACATCAGGTGTTCATATCAGAGTGCTCCTTTACATCAGGTGTTCATATCAGAATGCCCCTGTATATCATGTGCCCACATCACAGTGCCCCCTTACATCATGTGCCCACATCAGAGTGCTCCCATCAGAGTGCTCCCATCAGAGTGTCCCCTTACTTCAGATGTCCCCATCAGACTGCACCTTTACATCAGGTGTCCCCATGAGAGTGAACCCTTTACATCAGGTGTCCCCATCAGAGTGACCCCTTACATCAGGTGTCCCCATGAGAGTGACCCCTTACATCAGGTGTCCCCATGAGAGTGCTCCTTTACATCAGGTGTCCCCATCAGAGTGCCACTTTGCACTTAAGGGGTCCCCATCAGAGCACCCCTTGACGTCTGGTGTCCCCATCAGAGTGCCCCTTTAGATCAGGTGTCCCTATCAGAGTACCGTTGTAGATCAGTTGTGACCTATCAGCGCAAATGTCCCTGTAGCCAGGCAGGCAAGTGGGCGGGAGCTGGGAGAAGAAGCATGCTGCAGGGGGCAGGAACTAAGTGGAGAGTCTTGTTGAAGGGGCGGGGCTCACATGTGACATCATTGTCTGCGAGGAGGCTGGCAGTCCTAGCAACCAATGACTGGTGTGCAGCAGGGATCCAGCTGCAGACTGGTGGGCTGACGGTCCAGACTGAAGCGTCACTCGGTCTGTGTCCGGGCCGCGGTACGCTAATTAATGAAGACTAATCTAGAGATTTTCCTGCAATCCTTTTTTTCTGCCACTAGATGTCCCCAGTCTTCAACGGAGCCCAGCCTGTGACCAAGCAGTGACATGAGGAGCAACTGTGATGAGCTCATCTCTCTGTCACTCTGCTCTATCCTCCTATCAGCGTGGATGAAGGAACCTGCTAGATTTCTTTCATTCAGCTAGAAGGCTGAATAAAAGGAGTGTAACATAAAAAAAGAAGAAAAATTAAGCTGGCCATACACTTTTTTGTTCAGCTTACATGCTGAATGAAAGAAATCAAACAGATTCATCCATCTACGATAAACAGCACAGATGGATGAATCTCCTGCTGTGGGCTATTGTATTACAACAGCTGTCAGAATACCTGAATTGTGGATTTTATCTGATTTATCTGACGAAACGCGTAGGAGGGAGCTTCCAGCGTCATTGCATCACTTCCTGCCGAGTCCGTGGAACACACAAACCTCATGGACTTTTTTTTGTGCTTACCATAAAGCACTTTTCTTTACCGATTTTTACCTATTTTAAACACACCCCCATACACACTTTGGAAGATCAGCGCCATACCCACTACCTCTTTAATTTTCTCATAAAAATATATATATATATATAAATATTGTTTGGGGATTCTAAGAACATTTTCTAGCAAGATGTACTAATTTTTACATGTAAACAAAAGTGTGAGAAAAGGGCCTGGTCTTCAAGCTGCTAGAGTCAAGCCAAGTCCACACGGGCCAGATATCAACCGAGCCGCCATTCGACCCGTGTGTGCCAGCTTCTGTCGAAAGCTCATGACCAAAAAAGGTCTGCCGCCTGCACCCTGATCGGCAGGGCCGCCATCAGGGGGGTACAGGCAGTACACCTGTAAGGGGCCCGAAGGTCCCCAGATGGCAACCCCCCCCCCTTTTTTTTATAAAAAAATAAAAATGTTTTAATTTTCTTTATATATTTATTTTTATTTATTTTTTGTTTCTATTAACCACTTAAGCCCCGGACCAATATGCAGCCTAAAGACCCAAGGTGTTTTTACAGTTCGGGACTGCGTCGCTTTAACAGACAATTGCGCGGTCGTGCGACGTGGCTCCCAAACAAAATTGGCGTCCTTTTTTCCACACAAATAGAGCTTTCTTTTGGGGTATTTGATCACATCTGCGGTTTTTAGTTTTTGCGCTATAAACAAAAATAGAGCGACAATTTTGAAAAAAATGCAATATTTTTTACTTTTTGCTGTAATAAATATCCCCCAAAAACATATATAAAAACATTTTTTTTCCTCAGTTTAGGCCGATACGTATTCTTCTACCTATTTTTAGTAAAAAAAATCGCAATAAGCGTTTATCGATTGGTTTGCGCAAAATTTATAGTGTTTACAAAATAGGGGATAGTTTTATTGCATTTTTATTAATTTTTTTTTTTTTACTACTAATGGCGGCGATCAGCAATTTTTTCGTGACTGCGACATTATGGCGGACACTTCGGACAATTTTGACACATTTTTGGGACCATTGTCATTTTCACAGCAAAAAATACATTTAAATTGCATTCTTTATTGTGAAAATGACAGTTGCAGTTTGGGAGTTAACCACAGGGGGCACTGTAGGAGTTAGGGTGCACCTAGTGTGTGTTTACAACTGTAGGGGGGTGTGGCTGTAGGAATGACGTCATCGATCGTGTCTTCCCTATAAAGGGAATGACGCGATCGATGCGCCGCCATAGTGAAGGACGGGGAAGCCGTGTTTACATACGGCTCTCCCCGTTCTTCAGCTCCGGGGAGCGATCGCGACGGAGCGGCTATAAACAAATAGCCGCGCCGTGGTCCCGGATCGCTCCCCGAGCGGACCCGACCCCCGCATGTAGCGGGGGGGGTCCCGATCGGACCCCCCACCCGCTAATAGGCGAGGACGTACGTGTACGCCCATGTGCCTGTACGTGCCATATTGTGGACGTATATGTACATGCGGGGGTCGGGAACTGGTTAAAGGACCCAGAGGTCCCCAGGGCCCCGGATGGCAACCCCCCCCCCTTTTTTTATATTATTGTTTTTATTAAAGGGCTCGGAGGTGGCCAGGGGCTCGGAGGTCCCCAGGGCCTCCGGGTGACGACCCCCCTTTTTTAAAAAAAAATATGTATTATTTTTTTATATATATATATGTATTTTTTTTTTTATTATTATTAAAGGGCCCAGAGGTCCCCAGGGTCCTGGATGGCAACCCCCCTCTTTTTTTTTTATAAAAAAACATTTTATATATATATTTTTTTTAATAAAGGGCCCAGAGGTCCCCTTTTTTCCTATATTTTTTTTGTATTTCTTTTTTTTGTAAGGGGCTCATAAGTCCACAGGGCAACCCGCCTTTTTTTTAATATATCATTTTTTTTATTATTATTTTTTTTTTATTAAAGGGCCCAGAGGTGGCCAGGGGCCCGGAGGTCCCCAGGGCCCCCGGATGACAACCCCCCTTTTTTATATATATATATATATATATATATATATATATATATATATATATATATATATACATATATATATATATATATTTATATAATTATTATTATTATTATTATTATTATTATTATTAAAGGGCCCAGAGGTCCCCAGGGCCCCGGATGACAACCCCCCTTTCTTTTAATTTTTTTAAATAAAAAAATTGTAAAAAAACATTTTTATAGATTTTTTTTATTAAAGGGCCCAGAGGTCCCCAGGGTCCCGGATGGCAACCCCCCCCCCTCTTTTTTTTATAAAAAAAAAAAACATTTTATATATATATATTTTTTTTATTAAAGGGCCCAGAGGTCCCCTTTTTTTCTATATATTTTTTTTTATTTCTTTTTTTTGTAAGGGGCCCATAAGTCCACAGGGCAACCCCCCCCCCCTTTTTTTTTTCCGTCAGCACCCAAAGCCCTCCGACCTCATTTTGCGGCGGCAGCACCCATACGCTTCATAATTCGTGCCAGCCCCCCCGCTTCTCAATTTTAAGGTGGCAGTACCCCCCCCCTGGTTCTCTGCTCCAGGAGGCCCATGCCTAAAGCTGTGTAAGGGGCAAAAACCTGGACACCCCCGCCCATTCTAGTAAAAATCATCGCCCCCAGCACCAAAGTCAAAAGTCTCGGGGTCTTCTTTGACACCTACATGATGACAATGGATGCACAAATAGGGTCAGTAGTCAGCGGGTCGCACCATCTTCTACACTTATTATGCAGACTTATTCCATTTATTCCTAAAGAAGACATAGCAGTCGTGGTGGGAACAGTTGTTAACTCCAGGCTGGACTATGCAAATGCCCTCTACCTCGGACTCCCAGACTGGGGTGTTCTGGCAGGTGGACCGCCCCTATGTCACAACACAATAGAACAGTAGGGGAGATCGCTGTACTAACATCGGATTGTTAGTACAGCTGCTCCGACCTGTTTTTTTTCCATTCAAGCAATGGGTTGAACAAAAAAAAATGGTAGTGTGTACGAGGCTTTAGCTTTTTCTACATTGCTAATGTTGTGTCGTGTATATATCTCATCCAGGTTCGTACCAGAGGCTCCTTAAAGAGAAGACCCCCAAGCCGAAGGTTTAGAAAATCCCAGAGTGATATGGACTTTGATATCGATATTCTGAGCACCACGCCTAAAGAAAACGGGGATAAGGTGGAAAAGGAGGGCACTGGGAGTCCAAAGGATAAAGATGAGACCCAACAGACAGAGCCAGCATGTGGGAGAGACTCGGCGCCGCGTGACCCCGCGGGGAAGTCATCTGAGAGCCCAGAAAAGACAGAGAATGAGGAGGGATCGGCCAGCACGGCGGAGGAGAACCCCGGCAAAGAAGAGGCCACATTGGACACAAGCGTCACAGACTCACCAATCACTAAAGAGGAAACGGAGAACACAGAGGACAGCAATGACAAGCCATGCAACGGACAAGAGAAGGACGAGAGCAGCGAGCCCAGCAGATCGGATTGTGATGTGAGTAGCAATCATAATTGGGGCCTGTGGGAGGTCATAGAGTCTTACCGGTAGGGTTAAATCAGACTTTTGACTTTAATACCACTTTACGTCAGCCTGATTGTTGCTGACCCAGATTGCCTGACTACTCTCTCGTCTTTGCTCTGTCTACTACCAATTCGTTGCCAAACTGAACTGCCCAGCTACTATCTGCTGGCTGCCTGCCTCATCTCCTGTTTGAACCTGACTACTCTTTTGTCTACTGCCTACTTGTTGCTGACCTGGACTGCCTGACAACCGCCTGCTTGCTGCTTACCGAGACCCCTGCTTGTACCTGTCTACCCTCTGCTTGCCGTCTGCCAAGTTTTCTGCTTGTACCTGACAACCCTTTGCTTGCCACCTGCGATTGCGAAGACCCCCTACTTGTACCTGACAACCCTCTGCTTGCCACCTGCCAAAACCCTCTGCTTTTACCTGAATACTCTCTGCTTGCTACCTGCCAAGACCCCCTGCGTGTACCTGACTACCCTCTGCTTGCTACCTGCCAAGACCTTTGCTTGAAACCAGCTACCTTCTGTTTGCCACCTGCAAAGACCCTCTGCTTGTACCTGACCACCACCCGCTTGCCACCTGCCAAGACCCCCGGTTGCACTTAACTACCCTCTGCTTGCCACCTGCCAATACCTTTGCTTGTACCCAGCTACCTTCTATTTGCCACCTGCCAAGACCCCCTGCTTGTACCCGACTACCTCCTGCTTGCCACCTGCCAAGACCCCTGGTTGTACTTGACTACCCTCTGCTTGCTGCCTGCTATGACTCTTTCTTGTACCCAGCTACCTTCTGTTTGCCAACTTCCAAGACCCCCTGCATGTACCTGACTACCGCCTGCTTGCCACTTTCCAAGACCCCTGGTTGTACCTGACTACCCTCTGCTTGCCGCTTGCCATGACCCTTGCCTGTACCCAACTACCTTCTGTTTTCCCACCTGCAAAGACCCTCTGCTTGTACCTGACTACCGCCTGCTTGCCACCTGCCAAGACCCCTGGTTGTACCCAGTTACCTTCTGTTTGCTGTCTGCCAAGACCCTCTGCTTGTACCTGACTACCGCCTGCGTGCCACCTGCCAAGACCCTTGGTTGTACTTGACTACCCTCTCCTTGCCACCTGCCATGACCCTTGCTTGTACCCAGCTACCTTCTGTTTGCCGCCCGCCAAGACCACCTGCTTGTACCTGACTAGGTCAGAAAATGAATGCAATATATTACATTGTTGTTTTCCGGTTTAGGGTCACTTTATGTGGTTTTCGTAGCCCAGAAGCCATATTTGGGTTTTGACCTTAGAAATTCCTGGAGAGTTGTTTTACTGAAATCCTATTGTTTGTTTCTTTCTTTAGGATAAACCGGAAAAATGATGAAATGGGACCAATGCAGAAGTAGAACGAGCCTTGGTGGGACACTCAGTAGGTCGACATCCTCAGGATTCGTTATGGCCTCAGATCTGATCACAAACTCACGCACTTTCCTAACGCAGTGCGGTCAGCGTCGTTGTGTCCCGGAGAACTTCTTCAGGCATGTCAAGACAATCGAGTTAACGCGCAGGGTTATGGCGTACACACAGTGTATGCACTTTGTGCAGAATATTAGCCCAATAAAATTATAGTTTAAAACAAATAAATACGCCCCAGGTGTGCAAAGTCTTGCAGCAAATTTTCTTGGGAAAGTAGCCACAACCTGAGTAGAAAAGCCCATCACCTGCCAGCAGCTGCAACGTGGGACCTGTACTCTGTGGGGCAGATTCAGATAGAGATACGACGGTGGATCTCCTGATACGCTGTCGTAGCTCTGAGTTCCGTCGGTCGGATCTATGCGCCTGATTCATCGAATCAGTTACGCATAGATCTCCCTAAGATCCGCCAGGTGTCTGACTTACACCGTCGGATCTTAGGCTGCAATTCCAGGCCGGCCGCTAGGTGGCGTTTCGTTTTTTTTACGCGACGAATATGCAAATGAGGATTTCCGCCGATTCAGAAACGAAAAACGAGCGCCCGGCGCATTTTTTTTTACGTCATTTTGCGTTCGCGTTTTTTCCGGCGTATAGTAACCCCTGCTATGTGAGGGGTATCCTATGTTAGGTATGGCCGTCGTTCCCGCGCCGAGTTTTGAATTTTTTAGGTCGTTTGCGTAAGTCGTTTGCGAATACGGATGGGCGTAATTTACGTTCACGTCGAAACCAATGACGTCCTAGCGACGTCATGTAGAGCAATGCACGCTGGGAAATTTTACGGACGGCGCATGCGCAGTTTGTTCGGCGCGGGGACGCGCCTGATTTAAATGTTACACGCCCCCTAGCCGCGGAATTTGAATCCCGCCGGGGGATTTACGATACGCCGCCGCAACTTTAGAGGCAAGTGCTTTCTGAATAAAGCACTTGCCTCAAAAACTTGCGCCGGCGTAACGTAAATCAGGTCTAAAGATCCGCTGACCTATCTGAATCTGCCCCTGTGTGTGGAAGCAGGGGTCTCTGTGCAGAGGTCTGACGTGCCTTGCAAGGGTCAGCATGAGCTTTTCTGATTGCAGGGTTATAGCTCTGACTTAGTAGGGGGTGTGTCAGATCTCTGCAGAGAGACTGCTACTTCCACACCGAAAGCAGGGGACGTGCTGGCAGGGGACAGGCTTTTCTAACCCGCCTGTGGCTGCTGCTTTATAAAGAAAATGTGCTGTAAGACTTTGTACACCTTTTTTTTTTTAATGCGCCTTGGAATGGATTTGGCTGATTTAAAATCAAGGTTTATTTGGGCTTTAAGGGCCAGATTCCCAGAAGAAATACGCCGGCGTATCTACTGATACTCCGGCGTACTTTCAAATTTGCTGCGTCGTATCTTTAGTTTGAATCCTCAAACCAAGATACGACGGCTTCTGGCTTCGATCCGACAGGCGTACGGCTTTGTACGCCTTCGGATCGTAGGTGTAATACTTTGGCGCCCGCTGGGTGGAGTTTGCGCCGTTTTCCGCGTCGGGTATGCTAATTAGCTGTTTACGGCGATCCACGAAGGTACGTGCGTTCGTCGCATTCTCTTACGTCGTCTCTAGTCGGCTTTTCCCGGCGTAAAGTTACGGCTGCTATTTCATGGCTTATATTTAGACTAGCCATGTTAAAGTATGGCCGTCGTTCCCGCGTCAAATTTAATTATTAGTCATTCAAGTCATCCGGGAATAGGAAAGGACGTAACGCACGTCGCCGTTCAAAAAATTCCGTCGGTGCAACGTGATTTCGCGCAAAGCACGGCGGGAAATTTCAAAACGGAGCATGCGCAGTACGTTCGGCGCGGGAACGCGCCTAATTTAAATGATACACGCCCCATTTGAATTAGACGGGCTTGCGCCGGAACGGATTTACGCTACGCCGCCGCAAGTTTACAGGCAAGTGCTTTGTGAATCAAGCACTTGCCCGTAAAACTTGCGGCGGTGTAACGTAAATGAGATACGTTACGCGGCCGGAGTTGTACGTGAATCTGGCCCTAAGAGTCCTGAGATGTGAGCTGTCTGTGTTGCTAATAGCAGCCAAAGATGTTCTCCGTGATGTGTTGTGGAAAGTCCAATTTGTTGCCCGGGTTAAAGGGGAGTTCCACCCACAATTTCACTTTTTAAATATAAATACCCCTGTAATACACAAGCTTGATGTATTCTAGTAAAGTTAGTCTGTAAACTAAGGTCCGTTTTGTTAGGTTGTTACAGCATTTAGATAGTTTATAATCTAGAAATAGACCGTGGCCATCTTAAGTGTGGGCATCATGAAGCCAGACTGTATGACTTCCTGGATTCAGCTTTGCATATCTCGCACATGCTCAGTGCACAAGCAATGTAATAGGTTT
>NC_053490.1:523189238-523194238 GCF_905171775.1 Rana temporaria
ATTTTATTCTCTAGGGTGTCTGATTTCAAGAAATATATAACGTTTTGGGGGTTTTATGTAATCTACAGGCCTAAAATTATTTTTTAAGTGTGCACAAAGGCTCAGGCTTTGTAGGGGGCAAGATGTCTTTCTTGAGTCTGTACCTCTTTAACTACAAAATCTTGATATATATATATATATCTTATATATATTTATACATATTTATCATTTTCTTTATGTAAATATACATATATATATATATATTATACATACACAGTGCCTTGAAAAAGTATTTATACCCCTTGATATCTTCCACATTGTGTCATGTGACAACCAAAAACGTAAATGTATTTTATTGGGATTTTATGTGATAGACCAACACAAAGTGGCACATAATTGTGAAGTGGAAGGAAAATGATAAATGGTTTTCAACATTTACTTACAAATAAATATATGAAAAGTGTGGGGGGTACATTTGTATGGCGCCCCCCAGAGTCAATACTTTGTAGAACCTCCTTTCTCTGCAATTACAGCTGCAAGTCTTTTTTGGGGTGTCTCTACCAGCTTTGCACATCTAGAGAGGGACATTTCTGCCCATTCTTCTTCCTTGTAAAATATCTCAAGTTCTGTCAGATTGGATGGAGAGCGTCTGTGATCAGCAATTTTCAGGTCTTGCCACAGATTCTCAATGTGATTTAGGTCTGGACTGTGACTGGGCCATTCTAACACATGAATATGCTTTGATCTAAACCATTCCATTGTAGCTCTGGCTGTATGTTTCGGGTCGTTGTCCTGCTGGAAGGTGAACCTCCCCCCAGTCTCAAGTCTTTTGCAGACTATAACAGGTTTTCTTCTAAGATTGTCCTGTATTTGTCTCCATCCATCTTCCCATCAACTCTGACCAGCTTCCCTGTCCCTGCTGAAGAAAAGCATCCCCACCACATGATGCTGCCACCACCATGTTTCACGGTGGGGATGGTGTGTTCAGGGTGATGTGCAGTGTTAGTTTTCCCCCACACATATAGCCAGATTCACGTACGCCGGCTTAAAGTTATGCAGGCGTAGCGTATGTCATTTACGCTACACCGCCGCAAGTTAGAGAGGCAAGTGCTGTATTCACAAAGCACTTGCGTCCTAAGTTACGGCAGTGTAGCGTAAATGTGCCGGTGTAAGTGCGCCTAATTCAAATTGTGAAGAGGTGGGCGTGTTTTATGAAAATAAAGCATGACCCCACGTAAATGACGTTTTGAACGAACGGCGCATGCGTCGTCTGTGGACGTATCCCAGTGTGCATGCTCCAAATCACGTCGCAAATAGTCAATGCTTTCGACGTGAACGTAACTTACGGCCAGCCCTATTCTGAATCGACTTACGCAAACAACGTGAAATTCGACGGCGGTTCCGACGTCCATACTTAACATTGGCTGCGCCATCTTTTTGGTGGTTTATCTTTACGCCTGAAAACGCCTTACGTAAACGGCGTATCTTTTCTTGCGACGGGCGAGCGTACGTTTGTAATTAGGCGTATCTCGCTGATTTACATATTCTAGGCGTAAATCAGCGTACACGCCCCTAGCGGCCAGCGTAAATAGACAGCCAAGATATGCCGGCGGTCGTATCTTGGCTACATTTAAGCATATCTCAATTTGAGAATACACTTAAATATACGACAGTGCAGATTCGGAGTTACGACGGCATATCTACTGATACGCCGTCGTATCTCTACATGAATCTGGCCCATAGAGTTTTTCTTTTAGGCCAAAAAGTTCAATTTTGGTCTCATCTGACCAGAGCACCTTCTTCCACATGTTTGCTGTGTCCCCTCCCCCACATGGCTTCTCGCAAACTGCAAACAGGACTTCTTATGGCTTTCTTTCACCAATGTCTTTCTTCTTGTCACTCTTCCATAAAGTGCAGATTTGTGGAGAGACGACTAATAGTTGTCCTGTGGACAGATTCTCCCCCCTGAGCTGTGGATCTCTGCAGCTCCTCCAGATTTACCATGGGCCTCTTGGCTGCTTCTCTGATAAATGCTCTCCTTGCCCGGCCCGGTCAGTTTAGGTGGACGGTCATGTCTTGGTAGGTTTGCAGTTGTGCCATACTCTTCCCATTTTCGGATGATGGATTGAACAGAGCTCCGTGAGATGTTCAAAGCTTGGGATATTTTTTTATAACCTAACCCTGCTTTATACTTCTCCACAACTTTATCCCTGACCTGTCTGGTGTGTTCCTTGGCCTTCATGATGCGGTTTGTTCACTAAGGTTCGATAAACAAACCTCTAAGACCCGGTTCACACAGGGAAGACCTGTCAGGCGACTCAGCCGCCTGTCAAGTCGTGGTCCGCATTAATCAATGGGACCGTTCTAATAGGAGCGACGCAAGTCGCTCCGACTTAGAAAAAGATTCCTGTACGACTTTGGGGGCGATTCGGGGCGACTTGCATTGACTTCAATACAGAAGTCATTTTGCAAGTTGCCTCTCAAGTCGCCTTGAGATCGCCTTGCCGAGTCGCCCCCAAAGTCGTGCCGCCTGTGTGTGAACCGGCTCTGAGGGCTTCACAGAACAGCTGTATTTATACTGAGATTAAATTACACACAGGTGGACTCTATTTACTAATTAGGTGACTTCTGAAGGCAATTGGTTCCACTAGATTTTAGTTAGGGGTATCAGAGTAAAGGGGGCTGAATACAAATGTACCCCCCCCCCCACACTTTTCAAATATTTATTTGTAAAAAAAAAATTTAAAACAGTTTATAATTTTCCTTCCACTTCACAATTATGTGCCACTTTGTGTTGGTTCATCACATAAAATCCCAATAAAATAAGTTTAATTTTAAGTTTTTGGTGGTAACATGACAAAATGTAGAAATTTCAAGGGGTATGAATACCTTTTCAAGGCACTGTATATACAAGGGGTCTTCAAAAAGTTTCGAGATATTTTGAAGAGCCCTCGTGTGTGTGTGTGTATTTATCTTTCTATCTATCTATCTATCTATCTATCTATCTATCTATCTATCTATCTATATATTTACTGTGTATAGATAGATAGATAGATAGATAGATAGATAGATAGATAGATAGATAGATAGATATAGATATATCTATATAGATAAAGATATACATATATAGTTATTCACCTTAGTTCTGGTTTGCTGGAGTTCTCCTTTAAGCCTACTGCTGACGCCATCATAGCCATGTCTTGATGTCAGGGAGACATTCTTTTTCTGAATGTAATGTGCACTATTACCGTCGTAATGCTGTAACCTTTCATGCACCTCCATCGCCACCTGCTGGCTAACAGCCCAGCGATCATGTGATCTCTCATCAATGGCCACATGGGAGAGGTCAGGTGACTTCTCATCGGCTGCCTCTAACTGGACCCCAACATTAGCCGGCAGGAGCATGTGAGGGATTGCTGTATGCTACATGGTGCTTGTAGGTCAATGGAGGCGTGTGCCACAACTTAAAGGAAATCTATACAATTTTTATTATTATTTTTTAGATACATGTTATTGGCTTGGTGTAAATATTTTATAGTTTGTTGATGTTTGGAAGAAAAAGAAAAAACTTTGTTCTGTGTGTAATTATTAAAAAATATATTGTATTTCTATGTATAGTTTGTAATTATGTACCTGGGACGCAGCCATATTTGTTCATTACATATGCAGCCTTTGCTTCCTTCTCAATAGCACTGCTCAGTGGCTATTCTTGTCACTCAATGTAAGTCAGCCAATCAATTAATTAATCAATCCGGTGTTTTTCTTATCTCAGGTTTTCGGTGTGAATCACCACATGATCAGAAATTCTTTGCACACTGTATTACAATGTTAGAGGTTCTCCGCAGGCCGTACCTAATGGGCTGCATGAAGCCCCACCCATCCTAAAACCGATGTCTAATGTATGCATATAATACCTTCCCTTGTCTCCCGCTCCCCCGATCAATATGCAAATAAACATTTTCAATTAAATCATTTTGTTTCTAAGGAATATCTCTTTGAGTCCCAGTGATGTTATCACCCGGTCCGTCTGCTGGTGTTTGCTTTAGACGTGTGCAATTAGTTTTGTTCCGCTTTTTGTTTTTCAATTAATTTTGATAAATTTGTTCATTCCGAATTTACGGAAATTTGGAAATTTAAAATTTTGAAAATTCGAAATTTTGAAAATTCGAGTGTCATGGATATGCAATAAAGTCTGGCAGCTTACCTGTCTCATGTGTTCATTAGAGGCCTGACCCTCTTTTATCACCTTCCTCCCTGTATGGCCCCACCCAGGCCATCCCAGGAAGTCTATATTAACTGTTACCCTACAGGTCTGCAGTGCTGTTCAACCTTTGTTTGTAGCTTGTTCCTGTCTGCAGTGTGTTACATTTACCTTCCTGTGTACCGACCTTGGCTCGTCTCTGACTTCTCCTGTTTGCCTGTTTCCCTGACCCTTGGCCTGTTCCTTTTTACCCTTGTGTGCCTGTTGCCCCGACCTCGGCTTACCCATCACTATGGCTTGTCCTGGTTGCTGCTTCCCCCCTCTCTCCCTGCGGAGCGTGACCTTGGGGACCCCAGGGGTGGCGACCTGGATCCAGCTGCGGCGAAGGCCATCCTCACCACCAGAGGCTCTGGTGAACACAAAGCTGGGTCTTAGACTACGCGCCCTGGGGAATCTTTTGGATTGGAAATTTTGAGAATTTGAAATTTTGAAATTTTGACATTTTGACATTTTGAAATTTTGAAAATTTGACATTTTGAAAATTTGAAATTTTGAAATTTTGAAAATTTGAAATTTTCTAAATTTGAAATTTTGAAATTAGGAAAATTTGAAATTAGGAAATTCTAAAATTTTGGATATTCAAAATTTTTGGAAATTAAAAAAAATTGGAAATTAGAAAAATAGAGAATTCCAAAATTCGAAATTCCAAAATCGGAAATTCGTAAGTCGGAAATTCAAAAATTCAGAATTCTAAAAGTTGTCGGGGGGGCTTTCTCCCTGCACTTCTATCCACCCACTGCGGGTTTCATGGGCACTAATC
>NC_053490.1:523199238-523234238 GCF_905171775.1 Rana temporaria
TTATTTTCGGCTGTGATCAGAGGATCACTTATTATTTGTATTTCTTTTGCTGCAATTTAGAGCACAATTTACCCCTTTTAAAAAAAATTCTGTGATCGGTTTATCTTAAAATTTTTTTTTTTTTACTTTGATTAGCAAATATTTGTTGGTCATGATTAGAAGATCCAATTTTTTTTGGGCTGTGATCAGGGGATCACATTTTTTTCTGCAATCAGTAGAGCACAATTTTTCCCCCTTTGGGTATCTTTATTTTTTATATCAGCAGATATTTGTTGACTATGATTAGTAGATCATTTATTTTTTTATTTTTTGGTGTGATCAGAGGATCACTTCTTATTTTTATTTATTTTGCTGCAATTTAGAGCACAATTTACCCCCCCCCCCCCATTTTTATTTTTTTCTGTGATCGGTTTATCTTATTGTTTTTTTTACTTTGATCAGCAAATATTTGTTGGTCATGATTAGTAGATCATATTTTTTTTTTGTTGCAATAAGTAGAGCACAATTTTTTTCACCCTTTGGTTTTCTTTTTTTCTCTGTGATCAGAAGATCATATTTGTTGGCTGTAATCAGTAAATCACTTTTTTTTTTTTGCTGCCATCAGTAGATCAAAGGGGGGGGGGGGTTTCTGTGATCAATCATATTTATTTTTGCCTGCGATCCGTATATTTTTTTTGCTGTAATCGGTAAATATTATTTTGTGTTTATTTTTGCTGTGATCCGTTGGGCACTTTTTTGTGTGTGACCAGTAGATCACTTTTTTTTTCTTGTGATCGGTAAATCATATATTTTTTATATCAGCAGATATTTGTTGGCTATGATTAGTAGATAATTTATTTTTTTAGCTGTGATCAGAGGATCACTTTTTTTTTCTGCGATTTAGAGCACAATTTACTCCCTTTTAAAAAAAATTCTGTGATCGGTTTATCATATTATTTTTTTTTTACTTTGATCAGCAAATATTTGTCGGTCATGATTAGTAGATCATATTATGTTTTTTGGCTGTGATCAGAGGATCACATTTTTATTATTTTTTGCTGCAATCAGTAGAGCACATTTCCCCCCCCCCCCCTCTGTTTTTTTTTTCTTTCTCTGTGATCAGAAGATCATATTTGTTGGCTGTAATCAGTAGATCCCCCCTTTTTTTTTGCTGTGATCAGTGGATCACAGGGGCTTTTTTTTTGTTGTTATTTTTTCTGTGATAGATCATACTTATTTTTGCCTGCGATCAGTATTTTTTTTTTTTTTTTTGCTGCAATCAGTATATATTTTTTTTTGGGCTGTGATCAAAGGACCACTTTTTTTTTTCTTGCTGTGATTAGAGCACAATTTACCCCTCCCCCCTTTGATTTTTTTTCTCTGTGATCGGTTTATCATACTTTATTTTTATTACTTTGATCAGCAAATAGTTGTTGGTCATGATTAATAGATAATTTTTTTTTTTTTTTGGTTGTGATCAGAGGATTCATTTTTGATTTTTTTTTTTTTGCTGCGATTTAAAGCCCAATTTACCCCCCTCCCCTTTTTTCTTTCTTCTGTGATCGGTTTATCATATTTTTTTTTTTTTTACTTTAATCAGAGGATCACATTTTTTTTTTCGCTGCCATCAGTAGAGCACATTTGTTTTTCCCCCTTCGGTTTTCTTTTTTTTCTCTGTGATCAGAAGATCATATTTATTGGCTGTTATTTTTATTTTTTTTGCCTAAGGGCTCATCCACATAGGTGTTGAGGGGCCAGTAAAAGTAAGCAGTTGAGCCACGGATTTACCAACCGCTGACTGCCCACCTACACAAGAACTGGGCGTGGTCAGCAGGTCATATTTGTAGGGTGTGGTCAGCAGGTCATATTTGTAGGGAGTGGTCAGCAGGTCATATTTGTAGGGTGTGGTCAGCAGGTTATATTTGTAGGGAGTGGTCATATTTGTAGGGAGTGGTCAGCAGGTCATATTTGTAGGGTGTGGTCAGCAGGTCATATTTGTAGGGAGTGGTCAGCAGGTCATATTTGTAGGGTGTGGTCAGCAGGTCATATTTGTAGGGTGTGTATTCAGCAGGTCATATTTGTAGGGTGTGGTCAGCAGGTCACATTTGTAGGGTGTGGTCAGCAGGTCATATTTGTAGGGTGTGGTCAGCAGGTCACATTTGTAGGGTGTGTATTCAGCAGGTCATATTTGTAGGGAGTGGTCAGCAGGTCACATTTGTAGGGTGTGGTCAGCAGGTCACATTTGTAGGGTGTGGTCAGCAGGTCATATTTGTAGGGAGTGTTCAGTAGGTCACATTTGTAGGGTGTGGTCAGCAGGTCATATTTGTAGGGTGTGGTCAGCAGGTCATATTTGTAGGGTGTGGTCAGTAGGTCATATTTGTAGGGAGTGGTCAGCAGGTCATATTTGTAGGGTGTGGTCAGTAGGTCATATTTGCAGGGAGTGGTCAGTAGGTCATATTTGCAGGGAGTGGTCAGTAGGTCATATTTGTAGGGAGTGGTCAGCAGGTCATATTTGTAGGGAGTGGTCAGCAGGTCATATATGTAGGGAGTGGTCAGCAGGTCATATTTGTAGGGAGTGGTCAGCAGGTCATATTTGTAGGGTGTGGTCAGTAGGTCATACTTGTAGGGTGTGGTCAGTAGGTCATACTTGTAGGGTGTGGTCAGCAGGTCATATTTGTAGGGAGTGGTCAGCAGGTCATATTTGTAGGGAGTGGTCAGCAGGTCATATTTGTAGGGAGTGGTCAGTAGGTCATATTTGTCGGGTGTGGTCAGCAGGTCATATTTGTAGGGAGTGGTCATATTTATAGGGTGTGGTCAGCAGGTCATATTTGTAGGGAGTGGTCATATTTATAGGGTGTGGTCAGCAGGTCATATTTGTAGGGAGTGTTCAGTAGGTCACATTTGTAGGGTGTGGTCAGCAGGTCATATTTGTAGGGAGTGTTCAGTAGGTCACATTTGTAGGGTGTGGTCAGCAGGTCATATTTGTAGGGTGTGGTCAGCAGGTCATATTTGTAGGGTGTGGTCAGTAGGTCATATTTGTAGGGAGTGGTCAGCAGGTCATATTTGTAGGGTGTGGTCAGTAGGTCATATTTGCAGGGAGTGGTCAGTAGGTCATATTTGTAGGGAGTGGTCAGCAGGTCATATTTGTAGGGAGTGGTCAGCAGGTCATATATGTAGGGAGTGGTCAGCAGGTCATATTTGTAGGGAGTGGTCAGCAGGTCATATTTGTAGGGTGTGGTCAGTAGGTCATACTTGTAGGGTGTGGTCAGTAGGTCATACTTGTAGGGAGTGGTCAGCAGGTCATATTTGTAGGGAGTGGTCAGCAGGTCATATTTGTAGGGAGTGGTCAGCAGGTCATATTTGTAGGGAGTGGTCAGTAGGTCATATTTGTCGGGTGTGGTCAGCAGGTCATATTTGTAGGGAGTGGTCATATTTATAGGGTGTGGTCAGCAGGTCATATTTGTAGGGAGTGGTCATATTTATAGGGTGTGGTCAGCAGGTCATATTTGTAGGGAGTGGTCATATTTATAGGGTGTGGTCAGCAGGTCATATTTGTAGGGAGTGGTCATATTTATAGGGTGTGGTCAGCAGGTCATATTTGTAGGGAGTGGTCATATTTATAGGGTGTGGTCAGCAGGTCATATTTATAGGGTGTGGTCAGTAGGTCATATTTGTAGAGAGTGGTCAGCAGGTCATATTTGTAGGGAGTGGTCAGTAGGTCATATTTGTAGGGTGTGGTCAGTTCCTTAATCTTTCTGGCAGTGGTGGTGACATAGGCCAGGGCCCACTTTGGTCATGCAGGAATCCACCCTTGGCCAGCCTTTAGAATTACCTAGTTGCCCCAAATATTTTAACTATTTTGTAACTTCTGAAAAAAAGTAAAACGTCAGTTGCCCTTTGACGACCGCCATGGAAATTTTTCCAAGTCTTCACAGAGACGGCAGCTGTTTGCGCCCGTCCGCCCCGTGACACTGCCCCCCCCCCCTTTTGCTTGCCCCAGATTACGCCGAAATGAAAGACTTTAGTGTACAAAGACGAAGCTGTAATTTTGGCATCTGTCGGTTTTTTGAACATTGTAGGGCCTCAGACCTCCAACACGGGGAGGGCGGAGGACACAAAGCCCCCAGTGTGGGCATCCAGCTGTACCCGATACACGCAGCTGTCGCTGGCTCTTTTATTGGTGCAGCTCGTCCTCCAACCTCATTGTCCTCCAAGACAAGATACGCCATTTATGGGGAACCAGAAAACACACAACGAGACGCAGAGAAGGATGAAACGATCTGTGATGAGGGATCATTATAGGGAGGCTCTTGCCAAAACCAACGATCCAAGGGGGGGGGGGGGGGCCTTCCTCCCAAAAGTCACATTTCTCAGCTGCTGGAGAGTTAAACACCAAATTCTTCTATCTCTTAGGGACTCTGTTGGTGAGTTAATAGGTCTGTACACCCGCTGTGCCCACTATGAGGGGTTGCCACCTTCCCTGTGCCGAGTTCCCAGGTCTGTACACCGGCTGTGCCCACTATGAGCAGGGCCATCTTTTCCATTGGGCATGCTGGGCAGTTGCCCGGGGGCCCGCTTGCCTGGGGGGCCCCACCGGCTGCCCAGCAACTCCAGTAACAAATTGTGGAGAGTGACGGGTTAGAACTGCCCATGCCCAGTTTGCGGAAATCACAGAGAAGATCCGGTCCTCCACGAGTGCGGGGGGTTGCTGATGTAAGGGGGGGAGTGAATGCAAAAATGTAAGGGGGCACTGATATAAAGGTTCCCCCTCCTATATTAGTGACCCCCCTTACCTTAGTGTATTTACTCTACGGAAGGTGGTCTCTGGTCACCAGAGTGCCCCCACATCAGAGTTCCCCTTTACATCAGAGTCTGCAGGATTCCCCCTTACAATGCAAGGGGGAACTCAGTCTGCTGACCCTGATGTAAGTGGGAAAGAGAAAGCAGTGGACTCTGATATAAGGTGGTCTCTGGTCACCAGAGCCCCCCTCCACATCAGAGTTTCCTCCTTAGATCATGATCTGCAGCGTTCCCCTTTACATAAGAGTTCCCTTTCACTGTAAGAGGGAATCCTGCAGACTCTAATGTAAGAGGAAACTGTGCTGGCTGGGTTATAGTAACCTGACCTTCATGTCAATGAAGACATTTTTTTTTTTACTTTTGTTTAACTTAAACACATTGCTAATAGCACTAGCTACTGTATATGTTTATAGCTTAAATACTGACATTTGCATTGTTCGGCACTGAAAACTGTAATTTTAGGTACTTTTTTTGCACTGGCATTAAAAAATGTGGTTCTGCCAGTAAATTTTATGATTTTTGTCAGTAAATTCTCGTGCGTGATTGTGTAGACAGGGCCCCAGTGCACTGTATTGCCCGGGGGCCTATAATGCTCTTAAGATGACACTGACTATGAGGGGTTGCCACCTTCCCTGTGCCGAGTTCCCGAGTCTGCACACCTAATGTTCTCATTATAAGGGGTTCCCACCATCCCTGTGCTGAATTCCCAGGTCTGTACACCTGTGCCCATTATGAGGGGTTCGCACCATCCTTGTGCTCAGTTCCAGTGTCTGCAGATTTTTTGTGGCCATTATAAGGAGTTCCCACCATTCCTGCACTGAGTTCCCGGGTCTGTACACCGGCTGCGCCTATTATGAGGGGTTCCCGCCACCCTTGCTGCACGTTTATATTGTTTTATATTATGGACAGGGCTGGTGCAAGGATTTTCGATACCCTAGGCAAAACCTCATTTTAGCTCCACCCCATTTGCCATCCCCATGTATACCCCCACCTTTTTGATGAAGTGCTCATCAAATGCAACCTCACCAGCGCCTATCAATGCCGCCTCACCAGCACCATTCAAATACATCCTCACCAACGCCCATCAAATGCATCTTTACCAGCGCCCATCAAATGCATCCTCACCAGCGCCCATCAAATGCATCCTCACCAGCGCCCATCAAATGCATCCTCAACAGCGCCCATCAAATGCATCTTTACCAGCGCCCATCAAATGCATCCTCACCAACGCCCATCAAATGCATCTTTACCAGCGCCCATCAAATGCATCCTCACCAGCGCCCATCAAATGCATCTTTACCAGCGCCCATCAAATGCATCCTCACCAACGCCCATCAAATGCATCTTTACCAGCGCCCATCAAATGCATCCTCACCAGCGCCCATCAAATGCATCCTCACCAGCGCCCATCAAATGCAGCCTCACCAGCACCGTTCAAATGCAACCTACCAGCATCATTCAAATGCAGCCTCACTAGCGCCTATCAATGCAGCCTCACCAGCGCCCATCAATGCAGCCTCACCAGCGCCCATCAATGCAGCCTCACCAGCACCGTTCAAATGCAACCTACCAGCATCATTCAAATGCAGCCTCACTAGCGCCTATCAATGCAGCCTCACCAGCGCCCATCAATGCAGCCTCACCAGCGCCCATCAATGCAGCCTCACCAGCGCCCATCAAATGCAACCTCACCAGCGCCCATCAAATGCAACCTCACTAGCGCTTATCAATGCAGCCTCACCAGCATCATTCAAATGCAGCCTCACCAGCGCCCATCAATGCAGCTCAATAGCGCCCATCAAATACGTTGTCACCAGCACCCATCAAATGCAGCCTCACCAGCGCCCATCAAATGCAGCTTCACCAGCGCCCATCAAATGCAGCCTCACTAGCGCCCATCAAATGCAACCTCAGCAGTGTCCATCAATGCAGCCTCACCAGCGCCCATCAAATGCAGCCTCAATTGCGCCCATCAAATGCAGCCTTACCAGCGCCCATCAATGCAGCCTCACCAGCACCATTCAAATGCAACCTACCAGCATCATTCAAATGCAGCCTCACCAGCGCCCATCAATGCAGCTCAATAGCGCCCATCAAATACATCCTCATCAACGCCCATCAAATGCAGCCTCACCAGCGTCCGTCAAATGCAGCCTCACTAGGGCCTCATCAAATGTGACCTCACCAGCGCCCATCAAATGCAGCCTCAATTGCGCACATCAAATGCAGCCTCACCAGCACCCATCAAATGCAGCCTCACTAGCGCCCATCAAATGCAGCCTCACCAGCGCCCATCAAATGCTGCCTCACCAGCGCCCATCAAATGCAGCCTCACCAGCACCATTCAAATGCAACCTACCAGCATCATTCAAATGCAGCCTCACCAGCGCCCATCAATGCAGCCGCATCAATGAATGTTTTCTTGCTTCCATTCATTCCATTGGTAGCACCGGCCTTGATTATGGAAGAGGCAATCAAGGGAAGTGGAACAGCCCGAGGTGGAAAGGAATATCCCAAACTCCCAGGCGTGAGGGGAACAAAGCCGGGAATTCTAATGCTAATTTTCTCTGTTGGATTTCCCAAGGAACAGCAAGAAGCTGGCAGATGGCTCTTCCCGCCGGACTCCGCCGCTGATTGAGAGATCACTTTCTTCAGGTGGACCGACTTTTGACTTTCTGCAATATAGGGAGGCGCTATTAACCCTTTCACTGCCAGAGATTTTTTCATTATTAAAAAAATATATATATATATATATATCAGTCCTAAAGATTAGTTAAAACACCCAAACATTTTCTGACAGCAGAGACCCTGGGGAATAAAATAGCAGCAGTTTGATGCTCAATCATGCCCCGAATCTGAATTGTTTTAATCGTATTTTTAGTTGACTAAGATAGCATTAATTAAGTAAACGAAAATATTTTAGTCAACTAAATTAACTCTGCTTACAGGGACAGCAATAAAACCTGACAGGTGTTCTCAGGGCCGCCATCAGGAATTTTGGGGCCCCTTACACAGCTTCAGGCATGGGCCCCCTGGAGTAGAGAACAGGGGGGGGGGGGGTGCTGCCGCTGCGAATTGAGAAACAGGGGGGGGAAGTGTCACAAGTTGAGAAGTGGGGGGGCGCAAATTGAGAATGGGGGGGCCGCCAGAATTGAGAAGCTGGGGGGTACTGCCACCGCAAATTAAGGTCGGGGGGACCTTGGGTGCTGACAAACAAAAAAAAATGTTAAAAAAAGGGGGATGCCATCCGGGCCCCTGGGGACCACCTGGCCCCTTAGAGGTCGGGGGGGTTTTGGGTGCTAACGAACAAAAAAAGGGGGATGCCATCCGGGCCCCCGGTGGACCACCGGGCCCCTTACAGGTGTATTGCCTGTACCCCCCTGATGGCGGCCCTGGGTGTTCTAATTCCTCTGCACTCTATACAAAACTAAAAAAAAATGTTTTGCTTTTAGCCAGAGGTGGCCCGTTCATTGTGGGCGTACGGGCGCCACCTCCCCTATCCACCGCCGCCGCCCTCCCTACCCATGTGCCCGGCCCCTTTCAGGACACCGGGCGCATGAATTCCTATGGCGGGGTGCGCACATCAGGCAGCACGGGAATCGGGCAGTGGCGGGCACATCGGGCATCGGGGGGGTGGTTTTTGAAGCACCTGATTAGAGCCAAAGGCTCTAATCGTCTACAAAATAGGGGAGGCTCGGAACGCAGAGCTGGGGGTCTGGAGCCCACCCAGGTGTGGAGGAGATAGTGGCGTCTCTCTACCTCGTCCAATCAGAGAAAATGAAAAAAAATCTCTCTCTCTCCCCCTCTCTCCCTCCCCCTCTCTTTCTCCATCCCTCTGTCTCTCCCTCCCCCCTCTCTCCCCCTCTCTTTCTCCATCCCTCTCCCCTCTCTCTCCCCTCTCTCTCCCCTCTCTCTCCCTCCCCTCTCTTTCTCCCCCTCTCTTTCTCCATCCCCTCTCTCTCCCTCCCCCTCTCTTTCTCCATCCCTCTCTCTCCCTCCCCCTCCTTCTCCCCTCTCTCTCTCTCCCTCCCCTCTCTTTCTCCCCCTCTCTTTCTCCATCCCTCTCCCCTCTCTCTCCCTCCCCTCTCTTTCTCCCCCTCTCTTTTTCCATCCCCCTATCTCTCCCTCCCCCTCTCTTTCTCCATCCCCCTCTCTCTCCCTCTCCCTCTCTTTCTCCATCCCTCTCTCTCCCTCCCCCTCCCTCTCCCCTCTCTCTCCCTCCCCTCTCTTTCTCCCCCTCTCTTTCTCCATCCCACTCTCTCTCCCTCCCCTCTCCCCTCTCTCTCCCTCCACCTCTCTTTCTCCATCCCTCTCCCCTCTCTCTCCCTCCCCTCTCTTTCTCCCCCTCTCTTTCTCCATCCCCCTATCTCTCCCTCCCCCTCTCTTTCTCCATCCCCCTCTCTCTCCCTCTCCCTCTCTTTCTCCATCCCTCTCTCTCCCTCCCCCTCCCTCTCCCCTCTCTCTCCCTCCCCTCTCTTTCTCCCCCTCTCTTTCTCCATCCCACTCTCTCTCCCTCCCCTCTCCCCTCTCTCTCCCTCCACCTCTCTTTCTCTATCCCTCTCTCCCCTCTCTCTCTCCTCTTTTTCTCCAACCCGTTCTCTCTTTCTCTCTCCCTCTCTCTCTCCCTCCTCTCCCCTTTCTCTCCCTCCCCTTTACTTTCTCCCCCGTTCTTTCTCTCTCTTCCTCCTCTCTCTCCCTCCCCCTCTATCCCCTTTCTTTCTCTCTCTCTTTCTCTCTCTCCCTCCCCTCTCTTTCTCCCCCCTCTCTCCCCCCACTCCCCTCTCCCTCCACCCTCACCCCCCCCTCTCTTTATTCCTCTCTGCCCCCTCTTTCTCTCCCCCTCTCTCTACCCTCTCTCCCCCTCTCTCTCCCCTCCCCCCACTCCCCTCTCTCTCCCCCTCACTCCCCCTTCTCTTTCTCTAATCCTCTCTGCCACCTCTCTCTCTTTCTCTCCCCCTCTCTCTACCCTCTCTCCCCCTCTCTCTCCCCTCCCCCCACTCCCCTCTCTCTCCCCCTCACTCCCCCTTCTCTTTCTCTAATCCTCTCTGCCACCTCTCTCTCTTTTTCTCCCCCCCTCTATCCCCTTTCTTTCTCTCTCCACCTCTCTCCCTCACCCTCTCTCTTTCGCCATCTCCCTCTCTCTCCCCCTCCCCACCCTCCCCCTCCCCCCTCTCTCTCCCCCCTCTCTCTCCCTCTTCTCCCCTCCCCTCTCTCTCTCCCCCTATCTCCCTCCCCCTCTCATTTTTGAAAATGTGTTTTCTTTTACATAACAAACATATACAAATAAAAAAAAACAACCAACAAAAACAAAAAAAAAAACATAATACACCTTTAAATCCTAACACCTCCCTACATTTGCAGTGTTTGTTTGGCACTTTCAGTTGAGCGCAAAGATCAAGAAGCGGAATTATGATCTGGAAATATTCCAGGGAATAAAAACTTTGCGGTCGTTTAGACGGGTTTTTCGAGTTTTTTTTTTTTTTTCAGGAACTGAATGTAGAGATGAGTGTGCAGGAAAAAAAGAGCCAACGTCTGGCTCTGTGCCTCCTCTATGTGTGTCCCGGAAGGATCATTAACCCCTTTGTGATAGATCTTACCTCTTACTAAGCAGTATGCTAAAGAACCATGTTATGTTTTATTTCTAGTGCTGCTGGTCTCCTCCCGTCTCTTTCAGCCATTTCCTGTCTACATGCACTCCTTCCAGTGCCGTCTGCAGATCATTGCTCCGGACCAGTATTCCTGATAAGGGGCCGGATTCAGAAACGAGATACGACGGCGTATCTCCTGATACGCCCTCGTATCTCTGAGTGGGGTCGGTCGTATCTATGCGCCTGATTCATAGAATCAGTTACGCATAGATATCCCTAAGATCCGACTGGCGTAAGTGTCTTACACCATCGTATCTTAGGCTGCATAATCACGCTGGCCGCTACGTGGCGCTTCCGTATAGTTACGCGAGGAATATGCAAATGAGCTAGATACGCCAATTCAGAAACGTACGTCCCGCCGGCGTTTTTTTTTTACGTCGTTTACGTTAGGCTTTTTTTGGCGTATAGTTACCCCTGCTATATGAGGCGTAGCTAATGTTAAGTATGGCCGTCGTTCCCGCGCCGAGTTTTGACATTTTTACGTCGTTTGCGTAAGTCGTTCGCGAATACGTCTTTACGTCATTTACGTTCACGTCGAATCCAATACGTCCTTGCGGCGTAATTTGGAGCAATGCACACTGGGATATTTTACAGATGGCGCATGCGCCGTTCAAAAAAAACTTCAAAAACGCGGGGTCAAGTAAAATTTTAATAAAACACGCCCCCCAACATCCCCATTTGAATTAGGCGGCCTTACGCCGCAACACATACGTTCCGCCGCCGTAACTAAGGCCCCTTTCACATTGGGGCGTTTTTCATGCGGTACAGCGCTAAAAATAGCGCTGCTATACCGCATGAAAAATCATGCCCTGTAGTCTTCAATGTGAAAGCCCGAAGGCTTTCACACTGCGCTAGCAGGAACGCTCCAAAAGTCCTGCTAGCCGCATCTTTACCGCGGTATAGGAGCGGTGTGTTCACCGCTCCTATACCGCGCCTTCCCATTGAAATCAATGGGAACGCGCGGTATTAACCCTTTTTCGGCCGTTAGCGGGGGTTAAAATCTCACCGCTAGCGCCCGAATATCGCGGTAAACACGATGGTATAGCCGCGCTACAAATAGCGCGGCTATACCGTCACCGCGGCTCGACGCTGCAATGTGAAAGCAGCCTAAGGGCGCAAGTTCTTTCTGAATTCAGAACTTGCGCCCCAAAGTTACAGCGGCGTATCGTATACGTTATGCCGGAAGAAAGATGCGCTCATCTTTCTGAATCCGGCCCAAGGACAACAGTTGACCGTGCCTGTGCAATGCGTGTCTGCGCGGCCCATGGTAGTCGCCACCAGGGGGTGCATGGGATAGGGTGACAACACAGCAGCACAATCGAGAGAGAGTTGTCACCCTATAACAAGGACCTTCATGGCGGGATCATTGGAATATTTTAATGTATGCGGCAGATTTAAAAGGATTGAAGAAAAGTTTTAAAGAGAACGTTATGTTAACCACTTCGAGACCCCCAATGTACATTTACGTTACCGGTTTGCAGTGGTGCAGCTTCCAGTATTTTTTTTTTATCAGCCAGTAATTCTCTTACTGATAAAAGTGATCCGAGCGGCTGAATAGCCACTGGACTGCTTTTAGAAGCAATGGGAATGGACTGTGTGCCCTAGGGTTGCCACCTGTCCAGGATTCACCTGGTCTGGGTTTTAAATTTATGTGTCCGGGTTTCAGGCGGACTGAAACCCCCGACACATTATTCAGACTGGGCTGTGGCTCTTCAAGTAACCAAGATAGTCACACACAAATCTGTTGCCGCCTGAGAGCTACGGGCAACTGTCCGGGGGTAGGGCAATGATGACATCAATAGCAATTTGCCCACACCCACTATTGGCTATGGCACGCTATGCGCACTGGCAGGCCCGTCTTTTTTTTTTTTGACAGTAAAAGGCCAGGCCCGTCTTTAAAGGAGTTCTCTGACCTAAAACTTTTAACCCCCGCTGTGCCCGGGCTGTAAAACTATACAAAATAAACTTTCACTTACCTGCCTACGATCCCCCGTTGTTCTGATATCGCCGTCCCGTTCTCCGGTCCCGGTCTCTTCCGCTTCCTGTGTGTCGGTGACTCACAGTGCGCTCAGCCTATCAGCGGCCGCAGCAATGTCCCGTCGCGGCCGCTGATAGGCTGAGCGCACTATGAGTCACCGACACACAGGAAGCGGAAGAGACCGGGACCGGAGAACGGGACGGCGATATCGGAACAACGGGGGATCGTAGGCAGGTAAGTGAAAGTTTATTTTGTATAGTTTTACAGCCCGGGCACAGCGGGGGTTAAAAGTTTTAGGTCAGAGAACTCCTTTAATATTGATTGGACTCCGGGCAAACATTTTCTTGGGCCCTCTCAAATCCACTTATCAACTATTGGTGTGCTCAAGGGGAAGCTGCCTTGGGCCCCACAACAATGGCTGGACCCGGGGCAGCTGCCCCTTTTGTCCTGTGTTAAAGACAGCCCTATGCACTGCATTACCACACTACTTGGGGGCGCCCAAAAGATGTCCTAGGCCACTAAAGTGTTTGGGTTCAAGAAAGAAAGGGTAACCCCTGGAAGTCGCACATCTATGATGCCTTGGGACCCACAACAATGACTGGGCTCGGGGCAGCTGCCCCTTTTGCCCTGTGTTATAGACAGCTCTACGGACTACATTACTTCTCTCCTTGGGGGCACCCAAAGGTGTCCCAGGCCACTAAAGTGTTCGGGTTCAAGAAAGAAAAGGTGACCCCTGGAAGTCGCACATCTATGCTGCCTTGGGACCCACAACAATGACTGGACCCGGGGGAGCTGCCCCTTTTGCCCTGTGTTAAAGAAAGCCCTACGCACTGTATTATTACTCTCCTTGGGGGCGCCCAAAGGTGTCCCAGGTCACTAAAGTGTTCGGGTTAAAAAAAAGGGTGGCCCCTGGAATTCGCACTTCTATGGTGTACTGTTACAATGAATGGAGTGGCAACCTCAGAGTGGACTCCGACCACGCCATGCCAACCCAATGCATTTCACTCCCACCGTGGGTTTAGTCATGGGAATAGGGAACTCATGCGCATAGGGAGTATTTAAGCATTATCGATAGTCACTCGTTAGGTGCAAAAAGATAGCAGGTGTGTGATTGAACACTAAAGTGTTTGGGTTTGTCTTAAAGAAAAGGTGGCAACCCTGGTTTCCACCCTCCTGCCGCTTGACAGTGTTTCTCAGGTTTACCGTTTGTCACCGGTGAGCCCCAGAAACTATCCGGCGGTTCATGTTGCTGGCCACAGAGGTCTCTCCTCACCTCTATGCAGGGCCGCCGGGGGGGTACAGGCATTACACCTGTAAGGGGCACGATGGTCCCCAGGGGCCCGGCTGGCCCCCTCCCGTTTTTTTTTTTTTTTTTGCATTACACCTGTAAGGGGCCAGATAGTCCCCAGGGAGCCCCCCGCTTATTATTTCGCTTCAGGAAAGAAGACATTACACTTTCTCTGCTCCAGGGGGACCCAACATTTGTGATGGCTGCCCTGCCTCTATGATCCAGGACAAGGGTAGGCAACCTGGGGCCCTCCAGCTGCTGCAGAACTACAAGTCCCATCATGCCTCTGGGAGTAATTGTAGCTGCCAGCCTTGCAATGCTTCATGGGAAATGTAGTTCCACAACAGCTGGAGGGCCCCCAGGATGCCTACCCTTGCTCTACTTTAGCAAAACTAAAAAAAATAAAGTTATGACTTTAAATATATTTTAGGTCCTCGGGATGAGTGACACTCTGGGTCATTCACCTTGAAAGACAGAGAAAGCCTTGTGGTGAAAAAGAGGTACTGCAGGGATAGCTCTGGATTGAAGGTGCGTATTGTAGCCTGAGCTTTTTTTATTTTTTATTATTGCTTGCCTTGCAATGCCTCATGGGAAATGTAGTTCCACAACACCCGGAGGGCCCCAGGTTGCCTACCCCTGATCTAGGAGGACCAGAGCAAGGTCATGACATCAGTTTTGGTGAAGGGCAGATGTAAACCATTTTTTTTTATGTATAAGATCAGTGGGCTGGATTCAGGTAGAATTGCGCATTTTTTACGGTGGCACAGGGCAACGCTTTTGCCCTGTGCCCCCGCAAATTTGCTGCACTGCCCTTGATTTACGGAGCAGTAGCTCTGTAAATTGCGTGGGCGCGCCGACAAAATGCCCGGCACAAGCGCGCGCAATTTAAATGATCCCGTAGGGGGCGGGAATCATTTAAATTAGGCGCGTTCCCGCGCCGATCGTAGAGCGCCAAACTTTCCCGACGTGCATTGCGGCAAATGACGTCGCAAGGACGTCATTTGCTTCAAAGTGAACGTGAATGGCGTCCAGCGCCATTCACGATTCACTTACGCAAACTACGTAAATTTCAAATTTCGCGACGTGGGAACGACGGGTATACGTAACATTGGCTGCCCCTGCTAATAGCAGGGGCAGCCTTACACAAAAACCGCCGTACGGAAACGACGTAAATTGCGTACGCAGGGCTCGCGCAACGTTGTGAATCGGTGTTAGTATGCAATTTGCATACTATACGCTGAGCAAAACGGGAACGCCACCTAGCGGCCATCGCAAGAATGCAGCCTAAGATATGCGGGCATAAGAGCCTTATGCCGCGCATATCTTAGGCTGCAGTCGGCGTAACGAGGTTCCTGAATCAGGAGCATTCGTTACGCCGGGGCAAGTAAGCAATTGCGCTGTGTAACTTATGGTTACACAGGCGCAATTGCTTCTTGAATCCAGGCCAGTTTTTTTTATTTTTTCATTTGCTGCTTTCAAGGGTAGATGAGAGATCTGGGGTCTTGTATTAGATATGTATCTATATATAGATATATATCTATGTATGTTTGGGGATTCTAAGTAATATATATATATTACAATTAAAATCAGTATTTTTTTGCTAGAAAATTACTTAGAATCCCCAAATATATATCTCTATCTATCTGTCTGTCTATCTATCTATCTATCTATCTATCTATCTATCTATCTATCTATCTATCTATCTATATATATATATATATATACATGTTTGGGGATTTTCTAGCAAAAAAAAAAAAAATATTTTAATTTGTAAATTGTATATGAGTTTTTAGTGGTTGGGTTTAGATCCTAAAGTTTAAAACTTGAGTGAAAAAAACACAAAAAACAAAACAAAAAGAAAAATAATTAACATAAAAAGTTTACATTTAAGATCTTAAAGTTATAATTAAAGTGGAGCTCCGGTTAAAACATTTCTTCCTCTTAACAAGGAATGTGTAGTGCAACTGCCTGTATTTTCTATATCATCTTCAAGAATGAAAAAAAAATATATATATACCTTTTTTTGTTACTCAGGTAAGTGTGAAATAGGGCCTATAAATATTTTATATTCTGACCACTGGAGGCACCAGAGACACCTAAACACCATACTTTTTTTTATTACTATGTTGTGAATAGCCAGCATTGTTTCTTAAATAGCAGGATATCAGATTACATGTTTCCTAGCTAAATAGATTTCGCTCTGTTAGCTCACAGTGACCAGGGAAAGTGACAGCTGAACCAAGAAGTAATACATGTTGGTTTTGGGTTCTTAGTGGGTAGGGGAAATCAGTGAACGGACCCTTTATGTGACCTGACGTGGAAGGGATCAGGTGGTTGTACAGCTGTCTGATCACTTCCACCTGACAGCCGACTTGGCAGATTTACAACGTGTGTGTGTTACCCTCCCCCCGATGCTGCCAATGTAGGCCAAGCATCAGTGGCAGAAAGAGGGTTAAACCCAATACAATAGTTTAGACTAAAGTGTATCTAAACCACCATTACTAGTAAAAAAGAAAAATAATAAAATATCCCATAGTTTGAAGACACTATGGGGTAGATGCACATACAATTAGATTGGCGCAGCGTATGTGAGATACGCTACGCCGCTGTAACTTATATTAGGCCGGTTCGAATCCCCAAAGAATTTGCGCCGTAAGTTACGGCGGCGTAGTGTATCTCAAGCGGCGTAACGGTGCGGAATTTAAAACGGCGATTAGGGGGCGTGTTTCATTTAAATGAAGGGCGTCCCCGCGCCAAATGAACTGCGCATGCGCCGTCCCTAAATTTCCCGCCTTGCATTGCGCTAAATGACGTCGCAAGGACGTCATTTTTTTAACATAGACGTGACTTACGTACATTCCGATTCACGGACGACTTACGCAAAAAAAAAAAAAATTCAAATTTAAGGCGAGAACGCTGGCCATACTTAACATGGCAAATCTAACTATACGCGATGAAATACCAGCTTTAATTTTACGCCGGAAAAAGCCGACTACAGACGACGTAAAAAAATGCGCCGGCTGCTCATACGTTCGTGGATCGTCGGAAATAGCTAATTTGCATACCCGACGCGGAAAACGTCTTGAACGCCACCCAGCGGACGCCAAAGTATTGCATCTTAGATCTGAAGGCGTACGAAGACGTATACCTGTCGGATCTAACCCAGAAGCCGTCATAGCACTGGATTCACAAAGCTAGTGCTGGCAAATCTGCACTGGGTTTCCAAGTCGTAAGTCGGCGTAGGTGGAAGTGGGCGTGAGCCATGCTAATGAGGCGTGACCCCATGCAAATGATGGGCCGAGCGACAGACAGATACGAATCGCCAACTGCGCATGGGCCGGGACGTGGACGCATCCTTCTGCGCATGCTCAGAATCACGTCGGAACATCTGCCTAAGATACAACAAATCACTGTCTACGGCGTGAACGTAACCTACGCCCAGCCATATTCACGTCCAATGTAAACGATGTGTTCCCTGGTCCATATATTTGCATGGGTTGCGCCTCCTATATGGGGAATAACTTTACGCCGGACGTTCGACTTACGCAAACCGCGTATATTATGCTCCGGGCGCAAGTACGTTCGTGAATCGGCGTATCTCCCTCATTTGCATATGTGCATAGAAAATCAATGGGAGCGGCAAATGCACCCGGCGTAAATATGCGCCCACGATACGACGGCGTAGGCAAGATACGTCGGTCGTAGGAAGCCTATTTTTAGGCGTATTTTAGTATGTGGGTCTGCGCATAGATACGACGGCACACATTTGTACTTACGTCGGCGTATCTTGAGATACGTCGGCGCAAGTGCTTTGTGAATCCGGGCCATTCTTTTTTTTTTTTATTGTCTTTTTTTTGTTTATAGCGTAAAAAATAAGTAAAAAAAAAACTGCAAAGGTGATCAAATACCACCCGAAAAAGCTCTATTTGTGGAGGAAAAAAGGACATACATTTTATTTGGGGACAGCATCGCACGACCGCGCAATTGTCAGTTAAAGTAACGCAGTGTTGTATTGCAAAAAATGGCCTGGTCATGAAGGGGGGTAAATCTTCCGGAGGTCAAGTGCTTATGGTTCGTTCACACCTACTGTATGCAGTTTGTTTTTGGTTGTTTCTGCAGTGCTTTTTGCTTTTCTGCACGTGAGATTTTGCCGCGATTTGCAGATTATTTTTGGCCAATTTGTTGTTGGGCAGATAAAAAAAAAAAAGCAAAAAGCATTTGAAATTTGGCTGCCCCATGCGTAATCCATAAGATGAGCCAGGGTGGGGGGGGGGGGGGTCAAGTTCAAGTTGTGCCCCCCCCCCCACACACACGCACATACAGACTAGACATGTGCAATTAGTTTAGTTCTGAATTAGTTTTTTTAACAAATTTTGACAAATTAGTCAATTCAGAAATTTTCGAATTTCCGAAATTTTGAATTTCCGATTTTCGAATTTCGAAATTGGAGATTCGAAATTGCAAAATTCGAAAAGCTAAAATTCGGAAATGGGAAATTTGGAAAGTTAAATTTCTGAATTTTCAAATTCCGAATTTTTAGAATTTCGGAAATTCAGAAATTCAGAATTTTTGAATTTCCAAATTCCAATTTTTTTAATTTCCCGAATCTCGGAAAAAAGCAAAAAAAAACGAATGACATGAAAACTAAAAAAAAAATCTAATACAGACATCAGCATCTGCAATAAACATCAGGGCCAAGTTCAAGTTAGTGAAGGGATCATTGTCCTACCCCCCCACCCCCCCACACACGTAGGGTCAGATCCACGTATCTCGGATACACTACGCCGCCGTAACTTACAGCGTATTTTCCGTATCCACAAAGTTACGGCGGCGTAGTGTAACTGTGTCGGCGTAAGGGCGCGCAATTCAAATGGATGAGATGGGGGCGTGTTTTATGTTAATACATCTTGACCTCACTTAAATTACCTTTTTTTTTTAATGGCGCATGCGCCGTCCGTGGGGGTATCCCAGTGCGCATGCTCCAAATTTTCCCGCAGCATGCCAATGCTTTCGACGTGAACGTAATTCTACGCAAAGCCCTATTCGCGAACGTTTTTTTGCGCAAACGACGGAAAATTCTACACTGACCCGACGTCCATACTTAAGATTGAGTACGCCTTATAAAGGAGGGGTAACGTTACGCCGAAAAAAGCCTTACGCAAACGACGTAAAAAAATGCGCCGGCCGGACGTACGTTTGTGGATTCGCGGATCTAGCTAATTTGCATACTCGACGTGGAAATCGACGGAAGCGCCACCTAGCGGCCAGCGTAAATATGCACCTTAGATCCGACGGCGTACTAAGATGTACGCCAGTCGGATCTAGCCCAGCTACCTGGATACAAAACAAAGATATGCCGGAGCAACCTAGAAGTTACGCGGCGAATCAATAGATACGCCAGCGTAACTGCTTCGTGGATCTGGCCCTAGACATGTGCAATTAGTTTGGTTCAGAATTTATTTTTTAACGAATTTTGACAAATTTGTTAATTCCGAAATTTCTGAATTTCTTAAAATTTCGAATTTCCGAATTTTAGAATTTTCGGATTTCCGAATTTCTGAAATTCTGATTTTCCAATTTCGGAAATGCGGAAATTCTGAAATTCGATATTCGAAAATTCGAAATTGCAAAATTCGAAAATCTAAAATATCGAAAATGGGAAATCTGGAAAGCTAAATCTCCGAATTTTCGAATTCCGAATTTTTAGAATTTCCGAAATTTCGAGAATTTGAAATTCGAAAATTCGGAAATTACGAATTTTCGAATTTGTGAATTTTTGGAATTTCCGAATTTCCGAAAAAAAAACAGAATAAAACTAAAACGAAAAAAACGAATTTTTCAGCAGTGCACATGTCTAATACAGACATCGGCATCTGCAATAAACATCAGGGCCGCTCAGAACAGCTGTTGTAACACACATAGCAGATGGGAGAGATCAGAACGCTCACTGTGACACTTGTATGTCAGGCCGGGATTAATAGAAGAAGTTACAGCAACTTGTAGATAAAATGTGAGAAGTTTTGCGAAATCCAAGAAGAATTCCAGGTCTGGATATTTTATAGATCGTTTATATTGGACCAGCTTGGACCAATGTAAGTGTAGCGCTTACTCCCCCCGCAGGAGCCGCTGGTAATTCGGGTCCTCTGCTCTTGTCCTGCCCTGTGTGAGGCTGTATACTCCCCGTATACTCGCCGGCACCACCTGTATACCTTTCTGTAAACCTCGGCAGGCACACAAGAACTGAACATACACCTCTATAAAAGATAAACATTGGCAGGTTAACCGTTTTTGCTGACCGCCGCGCGAACGTATATGTCGGCAGAATGGCACGGCTGCGCAAATGGACGCGTAAACGTTTAAATTGCCGCTGCGTGGTCGAATGCGCGCCGCCACCGGCGTGCTCACGACCCTGTCGCAAGCTCCGTGAACATAGAAGAAAGTCAAAAAATGCAGCCATCACATCTAAGAATTGGTGAGCTGCAATATAAGGGCCAGATTCACATACAAATCCGGCGGCGTAACGTATGTCCTTTACGTTACACCGCCGCAAGTTTTAAGCGCAAGTGCTTGATTCACAAAGCACTTACCTGTAAACTTGCAGCGGTGTATCGTAAAGACGTCCGGCGCAAGCCCGCTTAATTCAAATGGGGCGTGTACCATTTAAATTAGGCGAGCTCCCGCGCCGAACGTTCTGCGCATGCTCCATTCGCAATTTTCCCGACGTGCTTTGCGCGAAATTACGGCGCCCCGACGTGTTTGTGAATGGCGACGTGCGTAACGTACTTACGCCGTACTTACGCCAAAATTTTTTTTTTTTTAATTCGAAGCGGGAACGACGGCCATACTTTAACATGGCTGGTGTAAAGTTAAGCAATGAAAAAGATTGCTTAACTTTGCGACAGGAAAAAACGACGTTACGCACGCGAGTAGGTTCGTGGATCGCCGTAAATGCTAATTTGCATACCCGACGCTGGAAAACTACGCAAACTCCACCCAGCGGCGGCCGAAGTATTGCAGCCTAAGATCCAAAGGCGTATGAAGCCGTAATTAAGATACGACGCGGCAAATTTGAAAATACGCCGGAGTATCAGCAGATACTTCGGCGTATTTCTTCTGTGAATCTGGCCCCAAGCGTTTGCTTTTGGGCTTAATACCACCTTAACCACTTAAGGACCGCCTAACGGCGATATACGTCGGCAGAATGGCACGGCTGGGCACGTACAGGTACGTCGCCTTTGAGAGCCCAGCCGTGGGGCGCGTGCACGCGGCCCTGGTCCGAAGCTCCGTGACCGCCGCCGCCCGCGGATCCGATCGCCGCCAGTGTCCCGCGATCGGTCACAGGAGCTGAAGAACGGGGAGAGGTGTGTGTAAACACAGCTTCCCCGTTCTTCACTGTGGCGCTGTCAGTGATCGTGTGTTCCTTGATATAGGGAAAGACGATCACTGACGTCACACGTCCAGCCCCGTCCCCCCTACAGTTAGAAACACAAATGAGGTCACACATAACCCCTTCAGCGCCCCCTAGTGGTTAACCCCTTCACTGCAATTGCATTTACAATGTAATCAGTGCATTTTTATAGCACTTTTCGCTGTGAAAAGGACAATGGTCCCAAAAATGTGTCAAAATTGCCTGATGTGTCCGCCATAATGTCGCAGTCACGAAAAAAAAACCCGCTGATCGCCGCCATTAGTAGTAAAAAAAAAATTTGTAATAAAAATGCCATAAAACTATCCCCTATTTTGTAGACGCTATAAATTTTGCGCAAACCAATCGATAAACGCTTATTGCGTTTTTTTTTTTTTACCAAAAATAGGTAGAAGAATACGTATCGGCCTAAACTGAGGAAAAATAATGGGCCAGATCCACATAGAAATAGATCGGCCCAGCGTATCAGAGATACGCTACGCCGCCGTACCTTACCTGGCGTAATTTCGAATCCTTAAAGATTTCGCGCTGTAAGTTACGGCGGCGTAGTGTATCTCTGGCGGCGGAATTCAAATCGGTGGTTAGGGGGCGTGTTTCATTTAGATGAAACGCGTCCCCGCTCCGAATGAACTGCGCATGCTCCGTTTCTAAATTTCCCGCCGTGCATTGCGCTAAATGACGTTGCAACGACGTCATTTTTTTAACTTAGACGTGAATTACGTCCATCCCGATTCACGGACGACTTATGCAAAAAAAAAAAAATTCAAATTTCGACGCGGGAACGACGGCCATACTTAACATGGCAAGTCTAACTATACGCCGCAAAATACCAGCTTTAACTATAAGCCGGAAAAAGCCGACTAGAGACGACGTAAGAGAATGCGCCGGCCGCTCGTACGTTCGTGGGTCGTTGGAGTATTGCTTCTTAGATCCAAAAGGCGTACAAGGACATTTTTTTGTGGGAAAAAAAATATAAAAAAATGAAAGGGACGGTTTAAAAAATAAGAAAAAATAATTAATTAAAAAATGTTTTAAAGCCCCCATTCCTCCGTGCTCATGTGCAGAAGTGAACGCATACGTAGGTCAGGCCTGCATATCTAAACGGTGTTAACACCACACATGTGAGGTATCACCCCGATTGGTAGAGCGAGAGCAATAATTCTAGCGCTAGACCTCCTCTGTAACTCTAAACATTTTGGGGCAGATCCACAGAGATCTGCACCGGCGCAGCGTATGGGGGATACGCTACGCCGCTGTAACTTACTTTTTTTAAACTTCGAATCCCCAAAGAATTTGCGCCGTAAGTTACGGTGGCGTAGTCTATCTCTCGTGGCGGAAGGGCGCCTAATTTAAATCGGCGAGTAGGGGGCGTGTTTCATTTAAATGAAGCGCGTCCCCGCGCCGAATGAACTGCGCATGCTCCGTTTCTAAATTTCCCGCCGTGCATTGCGCTAAATGACGTCGCAACAACATAATTTTTTTAACTTAGACGTGAATTACGTCCATCCCGATTCACGGACGACTTACGCAAAAAAAAAAATTTCTAATTTGGACGCGGGAACGGCAGCCATACTTAACATTTCAAGTC
Organism: Rana temporaria; assembly: GCF_905171775.1. Lineage (NCBI taxonomy): Eukaryota > Metazoa > Chordata > Amphibia > Anura > Ranidae > Rana > Rana temporaria. Next base: position 523,221,946 of record NC_053490.1, read on the forward strand.
TAACTATACTCCGCAAAATACCAGCTTTAACTATACGCCGGAAAAAGCCGACTAGAGACGCCGTAAAAAAATGCGCCGGCCGCTCGTACGTTTGTGGGTCGTCGTAAATAGCTAATTTGCATACCCGACGCGGAAAACGACGTGAACGCCACCCAGCGGACGCCGAAGTATTGCATCTTAGATCCGAAAGGCGTACGAGGACGTATACTTGTCGGATCGAACCCAGATGCCATCGTATCTTGGTTTGAGGATTCAAAACAAAGATACGACGCGGGTAATTCGAAAGTACGCCGGCGTATCAGTAGATACGCCGGCGTACTTTGTCTGTGGATCTGTCCCAATGTTGTTTTATATATTTTTTGGGGGATATTTATTATAGCAAAAAGTTAAAAATATTGCATTTTTTTTCAAAATTTTCGCTCTATTTTCGATTATAGCGCAAAAAATTAAAACCGCAGAGGTGATCAAATACCACCAAAAGAAAGCTCTATTTGCGGGAAAAAAAGGACGCCAATTTTGTTTGGGCCACGTCGCACGACCGCGCAATTGTCAGTTAAAGCGACGCAGTGCCGAATCGCAAAAACGGGCCAGGTCCTTTACCTGCATAATGTTCCGGGGGCTTAAATGGTTAAGGTGGAGCAGTCAGCGTCAGTAAACATGTGTCTCAATTGCGTGTTTTTACCGCTCGCCAACTGCAAGTGTAAACAAGGCCTTTACTGTAATAACTCAGATGGGGCCCTTACTGAAAATATTGAATTGTTTCCTTTCATATGTAGAGTCATATCTTTCACATCTTTATTTATCTTTTGTTCCCCGGAGCCGCGCGTTATGATTCTTCTCTGTGCCAATATAACCCTGGCTCCCCTCCCAATCTCATTGCGACATAATGGATGTTAATCTCTCCCGGCGTGAGCCAACCTGAGTCTTGTGGCGCGAGGTGGAAGGGTGGTGTTGTCGGGTGGCACGCCCCAACCTGCCTTGTATTCAGCTTGTACACTAGAAATACGAAGACTCTCAGTGGCAGTCTCTGCTCTCCCTTCTACTTTGTGTCCTTCCACCTTCTCACTGCCGGGTGAGAGAATGTTCTTCTGTATTTCCGAAGAAGAGGGGGAATTCCACTTTATATACAGCCAAGGCAAAATTCCGGGACTTTCAGCCGCAGGAGGGAAGTGTGAAATGTGTCCGCCTTCCCACCATCCAACCGTAACTGGCCAATAGCCAGGCCAGGGATAGGCAAAGTCACCAAAGGGCTCCGGGGCAAGAGCAATTCTTGGGTCTTCCCTTCAACCTGTGCCCATGTAAAAGCACTTATTTATCATGAGCAGGGCCGCCATCAGGGGGGTACAGGCATTACACCTGTAAGGGGCCCGGAGGTTCCCAGGGGCCCGGATGGCAACCCCCTTTTATTTATATTTTATAAGGGGTCCGGAGGTCCCCAGGGGCCCGGATGGCAACCCCCCATTTTTTTTTTTATAAAAAAATGTGTTTATATATATTTTTTTGTTTTTATTAAAGGGCCCAGAGGTCCCAGGGCCCCGGATGGCACCCCCACCCTTTTTTTTTTTTTTTTTTTTATAACTTTTGTTTTTATATATATATATATATATATATATATATATATATATATATATATATTTTTTTTTTGGTTAGTTTTTTATTGAAGGGCCTAGAGGTCCCCAGGGCCCCGGATGGCAAACCCCCCTTTTTTTTATAAAAAATGTGTTTATATATATATTTTTGTTTTTATTAAAGGGCCCAGAGGTCCCCAGGGCCCCGGATGGCAACCCCCCTTTTTTTAATTTATTTTTTATATCATTTTTTTTTATATATATTTACTTTTTTTGGTTAGTTTTTATTGAAGGGCCCAGAGGTCCCGAGGGCCCCGGATGGCAACCCCCCCCCCTTTTTTTTTTTATAATTTTTTTTATATATATTTTTATAAAACATTTTTTATATATATATATATATATATATATATATATATATATATATATATATATATATATATATATATATATATATATATTGTTTTTATTAAAGGGCCTAGAGGTCCACAGAGCCCTGGATGGCTACCCCCCTTTTTTTGATATTTTTTTTTGTAAGGGTCCCAGAGGTCCCCAGGCCCCCCGGATGGCAACCCCCCTTTTTTATAACATTTATATATATATATATATATATATATATATATATATATATATATATATATATATATATATATATTTTTTATTTTTTTTTATTGAAGGGCCCAGAGGTCCTCAGGGCCCCGGATGGCAACCCCCCCTTTTTTTTTAAAGTAATTTTGTTTTTATATTTTTGTTTTGTTTTTTTATTAAAGGGCCTAGAGGTCCCCAGGGCCCCAGATGGCTACCCCCCCTTTTTTTTTTGATAATTGTTTGTAAGGGGCCCAGAGGTCCTCAGGGCCCCCGGATGGCAACCCCCCCTTTTTTCATAAAAAAATGTGTTTATATATATATATTTTTGTTTTTATTATAGGGCCCAGAGGTCCCCAGGGCCCCGGATGGCAACCCCCCTTTTTTTTTATTTATTTTTTATTAAAAAAAAATCATATATATATATATATATTTTTTTTTTGGTTTGTTTTTATTGAAGGGCCCAGAGGTCCCCAGGGCCCCGGATGGCAACCCCCCCCTTTTTTTTAAAGTAATTTTGTTTTTATATATTTTTTTGTTTTTTTATTAAAGGGCCTAGAGTTCCCCAGGGCCCCGGATGGCTACCCCCCCTTTTTTAATATAATTTTTTTGTAAAGGGCCCAGAGGTCCCCAGGGCCCCGGATGGCAACCCCCCTTTTTTATTATAAAAAAAATGTTTATATATTTTTTTTGTTTTTTATTAAAGGGCCCAGAGGTCCCCAGGGCCCCCGGATGGCAACCCCCCCTTTTATTTATTTATTTTTTATAAAAAAGATTTTTTTATATATATATTTTTTTTTTGGTGTGTTTTTATTGAAGGGCCCAGAGGTCCCCAGGGCCCTGGATGGCAACCCCCCCTTTTTTTTTTATAAAAAAGTAATTTTGTTTTTATATTTTTTTTGTATTTTTTTTATTAAAGGGCCTAGAGGTCCCCAGATCCCCGGATGCCTACCCCCCCCTTTTTTATATATTTTTTTGTAAGGGGTCCAGAGGTACCCAGGGCAACCCCCCCGCTTCTCAATTCACGCCCCCACCGCTTCTCAATTAGCGGCGGTGCCCCCGCTTCTCAATCCCCCCCCCCCCGGTTCTCCGCTCCAGGGGGCCCATGCCTGAAGCTGATGGCGGCCCTGATGCGTCCATAATTTCATGAATCTATGGCTGCCGCTGACACCCCCTATCTGTGGCCACTGCTGACAGTACACCTGTAAGGGGCCCGGAGGTCCCCAGGGCCCCGGATGGCAACAGCCCCTTTTTTTTATAAAAAAATGTGCTTATATATATATTTTTTTATTATTAAAGGGCCCAGAGGTCCCCAGGGCCCCGGATGGCAACCCCCCCTTTTTTTTTTTATAACATTTTTTTATATATATTTTTATAAAACGTTTTTTTTATACTTATATATATATATATATATATATATATATATATATATATTGGCCCAGATTCTCAATGGGCTTACGATGGCGCAACGCCATGTACGCCGTCGTAAGTCCTAATCTGGGCCGTCGTATCTATGCTGATTCTTAGAATCAGTTACGCATAGATATCCATTAGATCCGACAGGCGTAAGGCTCTTACGCCTGTCGGATCTTAAATGCAATTTTTTTTTTGTCCGCTAGGTGTCGCCTCCGTCGTTTTCCCCGTTGAGTATGCAAATTAGCTAGATACACGAATTCCCGAACGTACGCGCGGCCGACGCAGTGAATTTACAACGTTTATGTTAGGTTTTTCCGGCGTAAATTTGCCCCTGCTATATGAGGGGCAACCACTGTTAAGTATGGCCGTCGTTCCCGCGTCGAAATTTATAAATTTATGTTGTTTGCGTAAGTCGTCCGTGAATGGGGCTGGACGCCATTTACGTTCACTTCGAAACCAATGACGTCCTTGAAACGTCATTTGGAGCAATGCACCCTGGGATATTTTTCGGATGGCGCATGCGCAGTACGTTCGGTGCGGGAACGCGCTTAATTTAAATGCTACACGCCCCCTACCCGCCTAATTTGAATTAGGCGGGCTTGCGCCGGGTGATTTACGCTACGCCGCCGCAACTTTACACGCAGGTGCTTTGTGAATAAAGCACTTGCCTGTAAAACTTGCGGCGGCGTAACGTAAATGAGATACGTTACGCCCGCCGACATTTACGCCATTCTACGAGAATCTGGGCCATTGTTTTTATTAAAGGGCCTAGAGGTCCCCAGGGCCCCCGGATGGCAACCCCGCCTTTTTTTTTGATACTTTTTTTTTGTAAGGGGCCCAGACGTCCCCAGGGCAACCCCCCCGCTTCTAAATTCGCGCCCCCACCGCTTCTCAATTTGCTGCGGTGCCCCCCCCCCCGCTTCTCAATTTGCAGCAGCCCCCCGCTTCTGAATTTGAGATGGCAGCACCCACCCCTCCCGGTTCTCCGCTCCAGGGGGCCCATGCCTGAAGCTGATGGTGGCCCTGATGCGTCCATAATTTCATGAATCTATGGCCGCCGCTGACACCCCCTATTCAGGTGCCCAGCCCCCTTTCAAGGTATTTTTTTGAATCACCTGATAAGGGCGGGCGGGAGAAGACATCAAGGAAGACATGGAGGACACTGGATAACGCTCTCCGCCTGCCGCCGTCACCCGCTGCCCACCCAAGACAGGGTAAGTGCGGGGCAGACGGCGGGTGGGTGGGGGTCACAGTGGCAGCGTTTAATGGGCACAGTTGCAGCATTTGGGGGCACGGTGGGAGCATTTAATGGGCACAGTCAGGGCTGTCTTAATGAGAGGGCACACCAGGGGCCCCAGCTGCATGGGGGGCCCCTGCCCTTTCCCAAAAGCAGCTGATTTTTGCTAACACACAATGCTCATACATCCTGGGGGGGGGGGGGGGGTAGTTTGACATGTTCGCCTTGGGCCCTAGATGGCCTTGTCCTGGCACTGATTTAATGTACAAGGTGCAAGGTTGAGGTGAATGTAAAGTACAGAGTTCAGGGGTCAGATGTATTTAGTGAATGTAGTGCAGGGGTCAGATGTATGTAAAGTACATAGTACAAGGGACAGGTGTATGTATTGTACAAAGTGCAGGGGTCAGGTGTATGTAAAGTACATAGTGCAGGGGTCAGGTGTATGTAAAGTACATAGTACAAGGGACAGGTGTGTGTGTATTGTACAAAGTGCCGGGGTCAGGTGTATGTAAAGTACATAGTACAAGGGACAGGTCTGTCTAATGTACAGGGTGCAGGGGTAAGGTGTGTGTAAAGTACATAGTACAAGGGACAGGTGTATGTAAGGTACAGAGTGCAGTGGTCGGGTGAATGTAAAGTAGATAGTACAAGGGACAAGTGTATGTAATGTACAGAGTGCAGGGGTCAAGAGTATGTAAAGTACATAGTACAAGGGACAGGTGTATGTCAGGTACAGAGTTCAGGGGTCAGATGGTCAAGGGACTGGTTTATGTATTGTACAGAGTGCAGGGGCAGGTGTATGTAAAGTGCATAGTACAAGGGACAGGTGTATGTATTGTACAAAGTGCAGGGGTCAGGTGTATGTAAAGTACATAGTACAAGGGACAGGTGTATGTATTGTACAAAGTGCAGGGGTCAGGTGTATGTAAAGTACATAGTACAAGGGACAGGTGTATGTATTGTACAAAGTGCCAGGGTCAGGTGTATGTAAAGTACATAGTACAAGGGACAGGTGTGTGTGTATTGTACAAAGTGCCAGGGTCAGGTGTATGTAAAGTACATAGTACAAGGGACAGGTCTATAATGTACAGGGTGCAGGGGTAAGGTGTGTGTAAAGTACATAGTACAAGGGACAGGTGTATGTAAGGTACAGAGTGCAGGGGTCAAGAGTATGTAAAGTACATAGTACAAGGGACAGGTGTATGTCAGGTACAAAGTTCAGGGGTCAGATGTATGTAAAGTACAAGGGACTGGTGTATGTATTGTACAGAGTGCAGGGGCCAAGTGTATGTAAAGTACATAGTACAATGGACTGGTGTATGTATTGTACAGGGTGCAGGGGTAAGGTGTGTGTAAAGTAATTAGTACAAGGTACTGGTCTATCTAATGTACAGGGTGCAGGGGTAAGGTGTGTGTAAAGTACATAGTACAAGGGACTGGTCTATCTAATGTACAGGGTGCAGGGGTAAGGTGTGTGTAAAGTACATAGTACAAGGTCAGATCTATGTAATATACAGAGTGCAGGGGTCAGGTGTATGTAAAGTACATAGTACAAGAGTCAAGTGTATGTAATGCACATCGTACAGTGGTCAGGTGTATGTAAAGTACATAGTGCAGGGGTCAGCTGTATGCAATGTACATAGTGCCTTAGGGCACAGTTAACCCCTTTAGCGCCCCCTCCTGGTTAACCCCTTCACTGCCAGTGTCATTTTCACAGTAATCAGTGCATTTGTATAGCACTTTTCGCTGTGAAAATGACAATGGTCCCAAAAATGTGTCAAAAGTGTCCGCCATAATGTCGCAGTCACGAAAAAAATCACTGATTGCCGCCATTAGTAGTAAAAAAATAATTATTAATAAAAATGCCATAAAACGATCCCCTATTTTGTAAACGCTATAAATTTTGCACAAATCAATCGATAAACGCTTATTGCGATTTTTTTTTACCAAAAATAAGTAGAAGAATACGTATCGGCCTAAACTGAGGAAAAAATAATGTTATATATTTTTTGGGGGATATTTATTATAGAAAAAAGATTGCTTTTTTTCAAAATTGACGCTCTATTTATGTTTATAGCGCAAAAAATAAAAAAACGTTTGTGGGAAAAAAAGGACGCCAATTTTGTTTGGGAGCCACGTCGCACGACCGCGCAATTGTCAGTTAAAGCGACGCAGTGCCAAATCGCAAAAAGGGGCCAGGTCCTTTCCCTGCATAATGGTCCGGGTCTCAAGTGGGTTAATCGATTAAATTACCTGAAATGATCACTAAACTTAAACAGCTTTTTCACAAAAACTGTAAAAGATATCACACTGATAAGATAAAGCCGGATAGCTGAATATTTTGTGAACATTTTGTTTGGCGTCTGTAGGTGAAAGTATGACGGAGCTGAAACTTTTGGGAGCGGAAGGAGATTTTAAGGATTTGAAGCATGATCTCATTGACTTCAATGTTAAAAAAAAAAGTGTTAAGAAGCTTAATATTTTAAAAAGTAGAAATAGTAGAATAAAAAAAGTCCCATCATTAGCTGGAAGAGTTGGTCTCAATAGCTGAAAGTATGCAGAAGTTACGCAGAGCCAAAAAAAGTACGGAATAAAATTAACACTGGCTAACACTGACAGGCATCTCAGCCAATCAGGTTCACCGGTTCTGGTTACCGGTAACCTGAACTAACCTGATTGGCTGAAGCGTCATCGAGGGCGAGAGAAGACATCAAGGGACAGTGGAAGCAGGATGGGTGACCCCAGAAAGGTAAGTTCCGGGCAGGGGGGGGGTGGGCATTTACCAGGGCACAGTGGCAGCATTTAACAGGGAACAGTGGCGCTAATTAAAGGGCACAGTGGTGCTAATTTATGGGCACAGTGGTGACAATTGATGGGCACGATGGTGAAAATTGATGGGCATGGGGGTAACAATTGATGGCACAGTGGTAACAATTGATGGCACAGTGGCTGCGTTTGGCATGGCACAGTGGTGACAATTGATGGGCACAGTGGTGACAATTGATGGTCACAGTGGCGATAAATGATGGCACAGTGGCTGCGTTTGATGGCATAGCACAGTGGCGACAATTGATGGCACAGTGGCGACAATTGATGGCACAGTGGCTACAATTGATGGGCACAGTGGCTGCATTTGATGGGCACAGTAGCTGCGTTTGATGGGCACAGTGGCTGCGTTTGATGGGCACAGTTGCTGCATTTGATGGGCACAGTGGCTGAATTTGATGGGCACAGTGGTTGCCTTTGGTGGGCACAGTGGCTGCGTTTGATGGCATGGCACAGTGGTGACAATTGATGGGCACAGTGGTGATAAATGATGGCACAGTTGCTGCGTTTGATGGCATAGCACAGTGGCGACAATTGATGGCACAGTGGCGACAATTGATGGGCACATTGGCTGCATTTGATGGGCACAGTGGCTGCGTTTTATGGCATGGCACAGTGGTGACAATTGATGGGCACAGTGGCGATAAATGATGGCACAGTGGCTGCGTTTGATGGCATAGCACAGTGGCGACAAATTAATGGGCACCGTGGTGACAATTGATGGGCACCGTGGCTGCGTTTGATGGGCACAGTAGCTGCGTTTGATGGGCACAGTGGCTGCGTTTGATGGGCACAGTGGCTGCGTTTGATGGGCACAGTGGCTGTGTTTGATGGGCACAGTAGCTGCGTTTGATGGGCACAGTGGCTGCGTTTGATGGGCACAGTGGCTGCGTTTGATGGCCACAGTGGCTGCGTTTTATGGGCACAGTGGCTGCATTTAATGGGCACAGTAGCTGCGTTTGATGGGCACAGTGGCTGCGTTTGATGGGCACAGTGGCTGCGTTTGATGGCCACAGTGGCTGCGTTTTATGGGCACAGTGGCTGCATTTAATGGGCACAGTAGCTGCGTTTGATGGGCACAGTGGCTGCGTTTGATGGGCACAGTGAGGCTGCAATTGTTTTGTTTTTTTTCACTTGTTTGCGCCCCCCTAAAAATTTTGAGCACCGGCCGCCACTGACTGGGAATGCTATTGAGCATTCCCACTAATAAAAAACGAATAACAATACTGGGAACGCTTTGAGAGCATTCCCACTAATTAAAGATAAAACGAATAACAATAGTTGAGAATAACAATAGAACGTTGATAGTCTCGAGCTGTAGAACCTTGTCGCGCGCCCTCCTATACAACGTTTCACAAGCCCCAGTTATTTGTATCCTTTTCTTATCCTCACAGACACAGCGATCCTGCCAATCAGCTCCCACCAAAAGACAGTCATGCAAATGAACACCAAGGAAAAAAAACAGCCAATGGGCGTTCAAATCCTGCCTCCGCTATCGGCCAATCATATTGCGGGCTTAAGCCACGCTTAATTGACAGCGTCTGCAGGCAATAGGATTGCCGTGTCTGCGCGTGACGCCCGCGGAGGGTCCAATGAGGAGGAGGCGCTGAGTGGGCGGAGCCGGGTATGGCTGTGTCGGTGGATGTGGAGCGGCGGTGCTGAGGTGGAGATGATTGCGGTGATGGCGGGGTGTCGGGGCGGACGGAGGACGCTGTGGGCTCTCTTCATGGTGGTGCTGTGTACCGGTGAGTGGAGGAGAGGACGCGGGGTGAGGAGGAAGGGGGGGAAGATGGCCGTCCCGCTGAGGGAGAATCCACGTCCTCTGGTCCTGACCTGAGCCCGAGGGACCTCCCTCCCCCGGACTGAGAGAGCGGGGACACCGGGGGGAGGGGAGACCAGCATGTATTGTTATTGTATGGAGGGGGGGGTGTATATAGAGATTGTATTGTTATTGTATGGAGGGGGGGTGTATATAGAGATTGTATTGTTATTGTATGGAGGGGGGGTGTATATAGAGATTGTATTGTTATTGTATGGAGGGGGGGTGTATATAGAGATTGTATTGTTATTGTATGGAGGGGGGGTGTATATAGAGATTGTATTGTTATTGTATGGAGGGGGGGTGTATATAGATCATGTATTGGGGGGGGGGGGGGGTATATAGAGATTGTGTATTGGGGGGTGGTGCATGTGTGTGTGTATGTGTGTGTGTGTGTGTGTGTATATATATGTGTGTGTGTGTGTGTGTGTGTGTGTGTATATATATATATATGTGTGTGTGTGTGTATTGGGGGGTGTATATAGATCATGTTTGGGGGGATATATATATAGTGTATTGGGGGTGTGTGTGTGTGTGTGTGTATATATACAATTTGGGGGGGGGGGGTATATATAGAGATCATGTATTGGGGGGGTGTGTGTGTGTGTGTGTGTGTGTGTAAAATATATATATATATAATTAGTGCTGTCAGTTAAATGCGTTATTAACAGCGTTAACACAAACCCATGTTAACGCCGTCAATTTTTTTATCGCGCGATTAACGTTCGGGGGTTATACCGGGATGATGCCTGCAGCCGCAGGCATCATCCCGGTACCGTTGTTTAGAGCGGGCGATCGGCTATCCAAACATAACAAACGATGCGGCTAAAAGCCGCTCGGTTGTTATGCCGGAGGAGCGGGAGGGGACATCCCCCCCCTCCCGCCGCCTTTCGCCGCTCTGACCGGGCCTCCCGTCCCACCGGGAGACCCGATCCTCCAACCTTGGCACCCCAGATGTTTTTTGGAACTACATTTCCCATGATGCTCCACTACACTGCAGAGTGCATGAGCATCATGGGAAATGTAGTTCCAAAACATCTGGGGTGCCAAGATTGGCCATCACTGGTATAAGGGATGTTGTATGTAGATCAGGTTGCTATGGGGGGGTGGGAGTTTCTCTCTCGTTTGCCCGTCGCACCGGAGTTTCTCTCTCGTTTGGGCGTTTTGAGGTCCAAAGGTCACCGATGTAAAACGCCGGCAATCTGTCTAAAAAGAAGCTTGTGTACTTTTTGAGTTTCAGGCGACGGAACGCTCAGATGTGAACGGGGGGCCATTTAAATGAACAGGATTTTGCGGGTATAAATGCGGCCATAGGTGGAGGGAAATAAAAAAGCGAAAATAATAAGGTTGCATAAGTCTGCACACCCTTGGTACTAATACTTTTGTTGAAGCACCTTTTTGATTTTATTCCAGCACTCAGTATTTTTGGGTATGAGTCTATCAGCCTGGCACATCTTGACTTGGCAATATTTGCCCGCTATTTTTTGCAAAAACACTCCAAATCTGTCAGATGGGCTCCGGCATCTCCTGTGCACAGCCCTCTTCAGATCACCCCACAGATTTTCATTGGGATTCAGGTCTGGGTGAACCTTCCCTTTCCGAAACCCCCCCCCCCCCCCCCCCTCTCCGGTGACACATTTGGCACCTTTCAGGGGGGGAGGGGAGTGCAGATACCTGTATAACACAGGTATTTGCACCTACTTCCTGGGCAAAAAAAGTCCACCTGCTCTGAGACATACAATAAATATCAGGCTATAAAATCGGTTTACTGTATCAGATCAGGCAGTGATTGCGATTGGTTGCCAGAGATTACAGCATTTCATTACCTCTTACTGACTGGTTGCTAGAGGTTACAGCACACATTACGGCTCACTGATTAGTTGCTAGAGGTTACATCACATGATTTCTTCTTGTTGATTGGTTGCTAGAGATTACTGTACAGTAATACTGCTCTCTGGTTGCTGTACAGTCATGCGGGTTGCTGTACAGTCATGCGGGTTGCTGTACAGTCATGCGGGTTGCTGTACAGTCATGCGGGTTGCTGTACAGTCATGTGGGTTGCTGTACAGTCATGCTGTACAGTCATGCGGGTTGCTGTACAGTCATACTGCTCACTGGTTGCTGTACAGTCATGCGGGTTGCTGTACAGTCATGCGGGCTCGCTGTACAGTAGTACGACTCGCTGGTCGCTGTACAGTCATGCGGCTTGCTGTACAGTCATGCGGGTTGCTGTACAGTCATGCGGGTTGCTGTACAGTCATGCGGGTTGCTGTACAGTCATACTGCTCACTGGTTGGTTGCTAGAGGATACAGCACATCATCTCTTCACTGCAGAGGGGCATGATATACTTATGAATCCCGACGCTATTTACATATGAATGACGGTTATTTACATGTAACCACAGGGTCTGCAGGTGAGTCATCTGTACACAACTAATAGGGCAGAGCTGGGCAGCATTAGTAGCAGCACTTCACACTGGGATATCAGGACACGGCACAGGACTAAAACTTCAAGGAAGTTTAAACTGGTATAGTTGGCAAGTATGAGGCAGCTGCTTTGAGCCCCACAACAATGACAGGGCCCAGGGCAGCTTCCCCTTTTGCCCTACCTTAAGGACGGCCCTGACTGTATGTAGCTCGGGTTATTATTCGTATAGCAGAAACTGTATGTGACTTAGGAGGTTTTGCTAGTTTAGGAAAGGCTGTATGTAGCTCAGGAGGATATTGATCGTATTGGGAAATTGTATGCAGCTATGAAGAGTATTGGTAGTATAGGGGAGATTTGTATTTGGTATTATGGGGCGATTAGTAGTAATGGGGAAATGGTAGCTCAGGGGGGTATTGG
>NC_053490.1:523239238-523253041 GCF_905171775.1 Rana temporaria
GTGGATTTTCCTTTTTAGTAAATAACTCCCATTTTTTTTCTGGCAGGGGAACTCCTCTGCTGTCCAGAATACACCGATCAGCGGATGCAGCTGCTGATCGAGAAAAGTTTTCCAAAATTCAATAGATTTCTGTTGTACAGTGAGGGGAAAAAAGGTATTTGACCCCCCCCCCCCCTGCTGACTTTGTACGTTTGACCTGCTGATCAGTGGGGAGGATTCCTCTCCGCACCTCCCTTGTGTGGAAGGAAGAATCCATTCTATGGGGCCAATTCACATTGACTGACTTGCGCTAAAATGCATGTGCGTTTCAATCTATTTTAGTTGCGTTTTTAACGCGCTCTGGCATACATTTTTTGCATTATAGCGCAGCTTTATGGTGTGAATCGGACACGCTGGAAAGGATTTTTTTGCAGATGTCCTTCTGATTTACGTTTTACAGGAACCGCATTGCTGTGAATTGTCCCTAAAGCTGGCCATAGAGTCTCAAGCCTCGTACACACGATCGGATTTTCATTTGGACAAAGCGTAGGACTTTTGCCTGAAGGGCGTTGGCCGGGAACCTGTATTGCATACAAACGGCAAAGAATTGTCGGCCAAAAAACACGAAACTTTTTTTTTGTTTTTTCAGCTCTTTAGCACCACCCTTTGGGCAACTTCTGCTAATGTTGTGTTATGCCTCGTACACACGATCAGTTTTCCTGACAGGAAAAGTGCGATGTTAGGTTTTTGTTGGGAATTCCGACTGCGTGTACGCTCCATCACACTTTTTTTTCGGTCCGTTTTTCCTGCCAAGTGAAGATAGAGAGCAGGATCTCAGTTTTCGTGACAGGAAAAATTCCTATCGTGGTCGTCTGTATGCAGTCACGGCGCAAAAAAAACAAAACGCGCACGCTCAGAATCAAGCAGAAGAGCCGGTGTGAATCGGAAACGTTGGAAAAGATTGTTTTGCAGCTGTCCTTCTGTTGATCTGCGTTTTACAGGAAACGCACTGCTGTGACTTGGCCCTAAAGCTGCCATAGAGTCTCTAAGGCTTGGCCTGGATTCCTCTTGTTTAGCTCATGGGCTGAATGAGAGAAATCAATGGATTTCCCCCAATCTATACCAAAGAACATGGGTGCGGGAATCTCCAGCTTTTGTACCATGGCACCTGCAGCTGTCGGACTACCTGAACAGTTTTACACCGGGCTCCTTTGTCAAAAAGTCAATTGAAAAATCAGCTTTTGTTCAGCAGGGTGGTATCAACAGGAAATGTCCGAAATTCAAACTGCCTATGACGGCCTTTATTCTACCCACAAGTCTAACGTTTTTGCTAGGTTGTCAGATTCTTGGCAACCGTGTTAATTTTGTTGACTAAAACAATTTGAGATGACTAAAATACGACTAAAACTAAAATGCCATTTTAGTCAAAAGACTGAGACTAAAACTACCGTATATACTCGAATATAAGCCGAGGCACCTAATTTTACCACAAAAAAATTGGGAAAACGTATTGACTCGAGTATAAGCCTAGGGTGCCTCGCTGTGCCCCGCTGTGTGCGTGCCTCGCTGTGCCCCGCTGTGTGCGTGCCTCGCTGTGCCCCGCTGTGTGCGTGCCTCGCTGTGCCCCGCTGTGTGCGTGCCTCGCTGTGCCCCGCTGTGTGCGTGCCTCGCTGTGCCCCGCTGTGTGCGTGCCCCGCTGTGTCCATGACTAGACTGACGTTTAACATGGGAGTCTATGGAAGGGGTGCCCAGCTTTGAAAAATCGGTGCTCCCCAGCCTTGGTCCCCCAGACAGCAAACTTTGCACACTTATAGAAGAGAAATGCGGCTACATGTGTGCCAAGTTCTGCGTCCAGGGGACCTACGACCGGTTGGTACCGGGTCCCCAAAATCACTGGAGAAATTACCGTTTAACATAGTCTATGGAAGGGGTGCTTGGCCCTGAAAAATCGGTGCTCCCCGGCCGTAGGTCCTCCGGACAACAACCTTTGCACACTTGTAGAGGAAGAGTGGAGCTACATGTGTGCCAAGATTCGGGTCCAGGGGACCTCTGGCCGGGTCCCCAAATCCAAGAGATCAGATGCAAAAAGGTGACTTGAGTAGGGCCGAAACAACAAATCGATTAATCGACAACTAATCGTTAATGAAATTAATCGATTACAATTTTCATAATCGATTAATCGGCCAGTAACATAATGGGGTTAACAAAACTAAAATTAGCCCTTTATAGTACAAAAAAGCAAATCGCTACTGTAAATATTAGGGTTGTCCCGATACCGATACTAGTATCGGTATCGGGACCGATTCCGAGTTTTTTCGGCGGTACTCAGACGCCGATACCCCGCCCCGATACACAAATAGAATACTTAACCCCCGCCGCAGCCACCGGAGCCGCAATCCGCCACCGCGATCCGCCGCCGTTAAGCCGCTGAGTGTGTAATACGGGTGGGAACATTACAGCTTTGAATAGCTGTAATGATTTGCGCCACGCATAGACACTCCCCCTTGCTCGGGTGAACTGTCCAATCCCGAGCGAGGGGGAGTGTCTATACACGCAGCGCGGCACCAATCATTACAAAGCTATTCAAAGCTGTAATGTTCCTGGCCGGCCGTAGTACTGTACACAGTCGGCGGTAGCAGGTAAGCGGGCCATGGCTGCATATGGGGGGGACACATGGCTGGATGGGGGGAGACACACATGGCTGGATGGGGGGAGACACACATGGCTGGATGGGGGGAGACACACATGGCTGGATGAGGGGAGACACACATGGCTCGATGGGGGGAGACACACATGGCTCGATGGGGGGAGACACACATGGCTCGATGGGGGGAGACACACATGGCTCGATGGGGGGGAGACACACATGGCTCGATGGGGGGGAGACGCACATGGCTGGATGGGGGGGAGACACACATGGCTGGATGGGGGGGAGACGCACATGGCTGGATGGGGGGGAGACGCACATGGCTGGATGGGGGGGAGACGCACATGGCTGGATGGGGGGGAGACGCACATGGCTGGATGGGGGGGAGACGCACATGGCTGGATGGGGGGGAGACGCACATGGCTGGATGGGGGGGAGACGCACATGGCTGGATGGGGGGGAGACGCACATGGCTGGATGGGGGGGAGACGCACATGGCTGGATGGGGGGGAGACGCACATGGCTGGATGGGGGGGAGACGCACATGGCTGGATGGGGGGGAGACGCAATGGCTGGATGGGGGGGAGACAATGGCTGCATCTGTGGGGGGACATCGCTGCATTTGGGGACACATTTAAAAAAAAGTATCGGTATTCGGTATCGGCGACTACTTGAAAAAAAGTATCGGTACTCGTACTCAGTCCTAAAAAAGTGGTATCGGGACAACCCTAGTAAATATTACTTTCACTGTCCCACAGTAGAAAAATGAACCCCTTACAGTAGCGAGTATTTGCTCTTTTTGTACTTATTTTTGTTACTAAACATCTCAGGCCTGGGGTCACACCTCAGTTTTTTTGGTGCTTTTTGCAGAAACACACCAGTTCATTTACATGGTTTCCTATGGGACACGTTCACATCCATGATTTTTTTTCAGCTGCTGCGTATTTGGAAAGGGCAAGGACTTTTTAACGCAAAACTGTGCTATTTTCTTTTTTTTTTTTTTGGTTCAATATACTTCAATGGAGAAGCTGCAGAAAAGCATGAAATGTGTTTTTGCGGCAATTTGTGTTTTGTAATCTGCCCAACAACAAATTGGCCCAATTTTTATTTTTTAAGGCTATTATCCGATTAATCGAAACAATAATCGGCCATATAATCGATTATGAAAATAATCGTTAGTTGCAGCCCTAGACTTGAGGATAAGCCGAGGGAGGCATTTTCAGCACAAAAAAATGCGCTGAAAAACTCGGCTTATAGTCGAGTATATACGGTGCCCCTTGCCACAGAATGGCTGGCTTCCCTCCTCTCGGCTACTGCGGTGGGCACACATAGATGACATTTCAGGATGCGTGGGGGAAGGGGTAATGTCATTACTGGCCCTTTACCTTTCTAAATGAACACAGCGAGAGATCGGTACCATGTTTTTGACTTTTTTTAGGTGCACACCCTAATGCTACAGTCTGCGCACACCTACAGGTAATAACATGAGATTTTTCACTCCAGCAGTATATGAGTTTGGAAATTGTAGAGAGAGGTTTAATGCATTACAATTTAATTGCACCCATTAGATGACTAAAATGTACTGGAGATTTAGTCGACTAAAACAATTGCAGAAAACTAAAAAATGGGACTAAAAAGACTAAATCAAAATTTGCTGCCAGAATTCACACTGCTTGGCAAAAAAGCTTTACTTATTTCACACTCAAGAACGATTTGCAATTCTGACGTGTGACCCGATTTCTGAGAAATCTTTTTATGATCGGGTAAAAAAAAAAAAAAGTTAAAATTGTGTTTTTTTTTTTTTTTTTTGTGTGATTTTTGGGAACCCATCACATTTTTTAGGGGGCCCATGGCTCTGTTTTTAGGTCCCCTTTAGTGATGTGGTGTTCTGTAGGATGGCTCAGTGTTGTGTCTGACGACGTAACTATGCGGTTTCACTCGGATTCCTCAGTGATGATCGTCTGGCTTTGTTTATTCTCTCTTCCCGGGAGACTTTCAGAAGAAAAGGGCTGAAAGTGGGAGAAACTGCCTGAGGTCAATGAAAGAGCGCAGGGTGAAACTACTACACATGGTGGGATCACGCCTTCTGGCGTTTGGCTTTAATGACTGAGGCTGGGTTCACACGTGTGCGCCTGCATTTCTCATGCATGTTCTGTGTGTGTGGGGGGGGGGGGGGATGTGTTTTTGATGTGGCGTTTGTGCAGTTCTTAATATATTTCTCATGTAATCCCATTGAAATCTGTGTGGCCAAATATGCATCAAAAGAAAAGGCTGCACCTTTTTCCAAGTCACAAGTAGGTGCATTGCATAGGTATGAACGGACCCAATAAACAATAGGAGGAGTTGGGGGGTTAGGGGTTCCCCCCCCCTCGGCCAAGGGGTTGGGGGGTTAGGGGTTCCCCCCCCCTCGGCCAAGGGGGTTGGGGTTAGGCATTCCCCCACCCTTGGCCAAGGGGGGGGGGGGGGGGTAGGGATTCCCCCCCCCCCTTGGCCAAGGGGGGGGGGGGGGTTAGGGATTCCCCCCCCCCTTGGCCAAGGGGGTGGGGGGGTTAGGGATTCCTCCCCCCCCCCCCCCTGGCCAAGGGGGGGGGGGGGGGGTAGGGATTCCCCCCCCCCCCCTGGCCAAGGGGGTGGGGGGGGTTAGGGATTCCCCCCCCCCCTGGCCACGGGGGGATAGGAATTCCTCTGACCCGTGGCCTAAGGGGGGGAGTTGGGGATTCCTCTTGGCCCCTTGGCCTGAGGGGGGGTTAGGAATCACACTCTTCTCTACAGCCTGAGGGGGGGGGGGGGGGAGCGATTTCTCACGGCCCACTTAGGGATTCCTCTCGTCATGTGTCAACTAGGCTGCCTGTAGATATTAGATGTTGGTTTCCCATACAATCCAAGTGACCTCACAAATATCGTTCTACAAATACTAGAGATCACATTGGGCTGATCATTCTAGTCGGTCAACTTTGCCCTCAGCAGGCTTCGCCTTGGGTCTTCATGAAGAGTCACGGAGGGCCTACAAACATACCAGTGATCCCCAATCTCTGGCATTAGGGCCCTCGATAAATGCCTTAAGAGGAAATTCACCCCTCACCCGTATCCTTGTGTTTTTTTTTTTGCTGAGTTATCATTGAACATTCTCCCACGCCCAGTGAATCCAGCATTGTCCTGTGTGTGTGTGGTCATCCACTCTCATGCCACCACTTCTTTTTTTTCTTCCTTCCTACAAAACCTCTTATCTCGTCTTTTTAGCCTTTAGTCTGTGGTGGTAAATGCTTAGCAAGCATCATAAAACCACAGGACTGCTTCCTCGGTCACATTTTCTGCTCCTAAAAAAACGCTGTCATCGGGGCTTTCAGAAAAACGACCTTAAAACTTTTGCGAAAGGCTATCCCAGTCCAAAGACCTACCAGGCTTGTTGACCCAAGGATGGGTTGTAGGTAGGGTTGTCCCGATACCACTTTTTTAGGACCGAGTACAAGTACCGATACTTTTTTTTCAAGTACTCGCCAATACCGATACTTTTTTTTAAATGTGTCCCCATATGCAGCCATGTCCCCCCCCCCCACATATGCAGCCATGTCCCCCCCCCCCACATATGCAGCCATGTCCCCCCCCCCCCACATATGCAGCCATGTCCCCCCCACATATGCAGCCATGTCCCCCCCCCACATATGCAGCCATGTCCCCCCCCACATATGCAGCCATGTCCCCCCCCCACATATGCAGCCATGTCTCTCCATACCTAGATGCCGCAGCCGCATGGGTTAAACAGCGTGCGGGGAACATCACAGCTTTCATTTGAATAGCTGTAGTATTCCCCGCTGCGCCGCGTATAGACACTCCCCCCTTGCTCGGGATTGGACAGATCACGAGCAAGGGGGGAGTATCTATACGCGGCGGGAAATACTACAGCTATTCAAATGAAAGCTGTGATATTCCCTGCACGCTGTTTAACCCATGCGGCGTTGCGGTATGCAACGGGATCGGCGGCGGCATTCGTTGTGGCGGCGTGGGGGTGGGTGGGGCAAGTATTCTATTTAGGTATCGGGGGTATTTGCGGGAGTACAAGTACTCCCGCAAATACTCGGTATCGGTCCCGATACTGGTATCGGGACAACCCTAGTTGTAGGGAAAATCAACGGCTTTCTCTGCCAAAAAGATTGCAATTTTGGGGAAAAAATGGGCATGCAACAATATAACATGGAAAATTAATGGCTCCAGTTGTATATAATGTGCATTTATATTGTCGGCTTAAATTTATTCTTCACATGGACATTGAACCTGTACAGTGGCCGTAGCAGTTTAACATCCCTGAATTGCACACAGACTGCCCATAGAATGTGAAAAGGAGCACGTCGGCTGTAGGGACTCACCTGCCCAGCTGAGTTGTATAGTCGGGGACTCAGGGAAGGGTGCACAGACCTGAATGCGCAGGCTGTGTCGGGGTCCCTCCATGCACCTGTCCCTGCATACCTGTCTAACGGGGCTGTGCGGGAATGTAAAGCCAATTCACTTTTCATGGGCCTGCAGCTCAACTGTGGGGGAAAAAAAGCGTAAACAAATGTCTCGGGCTGCATTCACACCTGTGCGTCACTTTTTTTTTCTTAAGCATTTTTACGTTTTTATGTACAGCGTTTTTTGAGCTTTAGCATTATTTATTTTGCAAATCGAGGAAAAATTTTAGTTTTCAGTTTTTTTGTTTTTTCAGCTTTTTCATCTGTTTGTTTTTTATTTATTTTTACTTTTTATGTAAGGTGTTAGAGCCGGTTCACACTGGGGCGGCACGACTTCGGGGGCGACTCGGCAAGGCGTCCTGAAGACGACTTCAGAGGCGACTTGCAAAAGCAACTTGTGTATAGAAGTCAATGCGAGTCGCCCCCGAAGTCGTACAAGAACCTTTTTCTAAGTCGGAGCGACTTGCGTCGCTCCTATTAGAACGGTTCTATTGAATAGAATGGGACGCGACTTGTCAGGCGGCTGAGTCACCTGACGAGTCGCCCCAGTGTGAACCGGCTCTTGGGCTGCATTCACACTTCAGCCTGCGATTCAAAATCGTTGATGTGTGAATGGAAAATCGCATTTGAGATGCCATTCATTTTGAATGACATCTCAAATGCGAGTCCCGCGATTTGCCATTCGCACATCAGCGCTTTCAAATTGCGGGCAGATTCACAGCAAATCTCAAAACGCTGAAGTGTGAATGCAAGGGTTAGGAGTTTATTTGCTTTTGTTTATTTTGTAAGGTTAGGGGATTAGGTTCAGGGTTTCATGTTGGGCTTTGGCCTTTTAAATGTTGGGCTTTGGCCTTTTAAATGTTGGGCTTTGGCCTTTGAATGTTCCCAAGTCACTAAGGTTTCAAGGCTGATGTTTGCTAACTCGAACCTTCAGCTCCCTCCACATATTTTCTATGGGATTAAGGTCTGGAGACTGGCTAGGCCACCTCAGGACCTTAATGTGTTTTCTTCTTGAGCCACTCCTCTGTTGCTTTGGCAGTGTGTTTTGGGTCATTGTCATGCTGGAATACCCATCCACGACCCATTTTCAATGCCCTGGCTGAGGGAAGAAGGTTCTCACCCAAGATTTATTTTTATGTTTGCTAGCCTGGACCTGGAGTTGGGCTTTTATATGGAAACGCACAATAAAAGCTTTTTAGCGGTCTTCCGTGGGTATAAAAAAGCACCAAACCATTGTTTTGTAAAAAGTTGTTTGGTTGCAAGCTCGGCTTTACTAAAAATACAATTGTGCTTTCCTAGAGTGAGGAGCATTTGTCTATAAATCGCACATTTCCTGAGGAAGCCGTCTCATGTCTCGGGGTAGTCTGATGCTGGACAGTCTGATTTTTTGTTGTGTCGGAATCAAACTTAGAGCCTGCGGCGCTGGGGCCAGGCCTTGGCGAGCACAAGTGGAAGGGATTGCGTTCTCCTTGCATAGTTGCTCTGAACTTTGTGGGACCCAGGAGATCAACATTGGCGCTGGGGCCAGGCCTTGGCGAGCCTGCGGCGCTGGGGCCAGGCCTTGGCGAGCCTGCGGCGCTGGGGCCAGGCCTTGGCGAGCCTGCGGCGCTGGGGCCAGGCCTTGGCGAGCCTGCGGCGCTGGGGCCAGGCCTTGGCGAGCCTGCGGCGCTGGGGCCAGGCCTTGGCAAGCACAAGTGGAAGGGATTACGTTCTCCTTGCATAGTTGCTCTGAACTTTGTGGGACCCAGGAGATCAACATTGGCGCTGGGGCCAGGCCTTGGCGAGCCTGCGGCGCTGGGGCCAGGCCTTGGCGAGCCTGCGGCGCTGGGGCCAGGCCTTGGCGAGCCTGCGGCGCTGGGGCCAGGCCTTGGCGAGCACAAGTGGAAGGGATTGCGTTCTCCTTGCATAGTTGCTCTGAACTTTGTGGGACCCGGGAGATCAACATTGGCGCTGGGGCCAGGCCTTGGCGAGCCTGCGGCGCTGGGGCCAGGCCTTGGCGAGCCTGCGGCGCTTGGCGGGGCTGGGGCCGGGCCTTGGCGAGCCTGCGGGGCTGGGGTCGGGCCTTGGCGAGCCTGCGGGGCTGGGGTCGGGCCCTGGCGAGCCTGCGGGGCTGGGGTCGGGCCCTGGCGAGCCTGCGGGGCTGGGGTCGGGCCCTGGCGAGCCTGCGGGGCTGGGGTCGGGCCCTGGCGAGCCTGCGGGGCTGGGGTCGGGCCCTGGCGAGCCTGCGGGGCTGGGGTCGGGCCCTGGCGAGCCTGCGGGGCCGGGGCCCTGGCGAGCCTGCGGGGCTGGGGCCGGGCCTTGGCGAGCCTGCGGGGCCCAGGCCTTGGCGAGCGTGCGGGGCTGGGGCCGGGCCCAGGTCTTGGCGAGCACAAGTGGAAGGGATTGCGTTCTCCTTGCATAGTTGCTATGAACTTTGTGGGACCCGGGAGATCAACACTCCCGTATGCGTAGTTTGTAATTTGATGAATGGGAAACAGAAAGATAGTGAAAAAATTCTTGGCTTTGCATACATTGGGGATGGTACTAGGATGGGAAAATTCATTTTGTAAATATTAAAAAAAGAAGCTTAACAAAGCGGTGTTAAATCTCCAACAAAAAATGTAATGTATTGCAGATTACCAATCGTTAGAGCCGGTTCACACTGGGGCGACCTGTCATGCGACTCAGCCGTCTGACAAGTCGCTGTCCGCTGTAGTCGATGGAACCGTTCTAATGGGAGCGACACAAGTCGTTCCGACTTGGAAAAAGGTTCCTGTACGACTTTGGGGGAAACTTGCATTGACTTCAATACAGAGATCGCCTTGCTGAGTCGCCCCAAAAGTCGTGCAGCCTGTGTGTGAACCGGCTCTTGGATGTCGTGGCTGCATTCGTTTTTTTCTTAAGTTTTTTTTTGCCCTCCTGTTTTCACCTGATGTTCTGAGCAGTAACGCACCCTCTGTGTTAGAGCGCCACCCCGCTGGATGAAAGAGCGCCGGGGAGACCGCAGCATCGTCACTCTATGGGGGGGAGTGTTTTAGATGCACTAAATCCGACGGCAATTGTGTGACGGACTGTCGGCCAAATATCCGATCGTTTTGTACGCTCCATTGGACAATTTGTCGGATTTTCCGCAAGACAAATGTTGGATGGCAGGCTTATACATTTTTCGTGGACAACGGTCTGTTGTCTGATTTTCCAATTGTGTGTGTGTGTGTACACAAGTTCATCAGACAAAAGTACAAACGAGCATGCTCGGAATGAATGCTCACCATAACATTGGCAGAAGGTGCCCAAAGGGTGGCGCTAAAGAGCTGAAAAACCACGTAGTGCATCACTACGTTCGCGTTTGTTGGCCGACAGTTGTGTGCCGTTTTTGTATGCAAGACGAAATCCAGGCACACGCACTTCGGACAAAAGTCTGACGCTTTGCAGAAAATCCGATCGTGTGTACGAGGCTTTACACATTGAATCCAAACTCCAAATAATACTTTAGACCCCTTTCACACTGAGGCGTTTTTGAAGCATTTTAGCGCTAGAAATGGCGCCTGAAGACCGCCTCCCATTCATTTCAGTGTGTCTTTCACACTGGGGCGGTGCGCTTGCGGGAAGTTGGGGAAAGTCCTGGCAGCAGCATTTTTGGGGCAGTCCCATAACACCCTGCCCATTAAAAAGCGTTTCGGAAGCGCGGCAACACAGGTGTTTTTTAACCCCTTCTTTGGTGTTAAACACCCTTCCGCTAGCGGCTGAAAAGCGCCACTTAAACAGCGCCAAAGTGCGACTAAAACGAGCCGTGCTTTAGCACCAACGTGGCCCCAGTGTGAAAGGGGTCTTATAAGCAGTTACAGAAAAAAAATCGTACACACGATCGGATTTTCATCGGGCAAATCGTAGGACTTTTGTCCGAAGGGCGTTGGCCAGGAACTTGTATTGCATACAAACGGCAAAATTGGCGACCAACAAACACAAAACTACGTGTTTTTTCAGAATATAGAAGCTGAAAGGATGGACAGCCGCACCTCCAAAAAACCCTTAGGTTGTCTTTTATTTAAAAAAAAAAGTGGATGGAAAATGCACTACAAATAACAGCAAAGGGTGGGATACCGCCTACGCGTTTCGCACTGCGATCAGTGCTTAGTCATAGCTGATAGCAGTGCGAAACGCGCAGGCTGTATCCCACCCTTTGCTGTTATTTGTGGAGCATGGTGCTCCTGAGCAGCCACTCATTGTCCAGCAGACCCACCTGGAGCGGTAATTTCTCTTTCACGTGGTTTTTCAGCTCTTTAGCGCCACCCTTTGGGCAACTTCTGTGAATGTTGTCTTAGGGTTAGCATTGCTTCTGAGCATGCGTGTTTGTACTTTGAACTTGTGTACACACGATCGGAAAATCCGACAACACACACATTTGTTGTTGGAAAAATTTTAAAGCATGCTATCACACATCTCTTGGCGTAAACAAAAAAAAAATCAAATGTCCGATGTAGCGGATTTTCCGACAACAGCCTGCCAGCACACAATTCCCGTCGGATGAACCGATCGTGTGTACGAGGCTTAAGACTTGCAGGCCAGATAACACTGAAAATTGAGCATAGAAAATCCTAAAGTGAAAACAAATGCGGCCACCACATGTAAGAGTTGGGGTTTGAGTAGGGTGTAGTTCCTTGGGCCGGCCCTGAAAGTCTTGAGAGGGGGTGGTCATGGCCTTCTGGCTTGGTTCGCTGTCTCTCATGGGGCTTCACCTAGTACTTTGGTCTGTTTTGGCAGAGAACGGGGTCCAGCTGGGCTAGAGGTTGACCGATATATCCGCTGGCCGATATTTGGCCATTTTATGATGAATCTGCTGATCATCGGCTAATTTCTTAACACCGTGCCCACAAGTGTTTCTCTCTTGCCACGAGAGAGACCGAGACCCATATCGGGCTGGGCGATTTTAGGCAAAAAACAAATCAGCAATTTTAAAAACTCCTATTCACGATACGAATCTAGTTTTGTTTTTTTGTTAATCCCCCCCCCCCGGTCCTAAGTTTTTAGGCGTGGCTGCGGCTATGGCCTAGTCCGCCGCGATCCCGGGAAAAGGTCGGAGCCGCGACTTCGCCTAAAAATCCTGCTCTCCGCGATCCTGGGAAAAGGCTGTGAGCGGCGTCTGGCCTTGCGGCCTTTTCCCAGGATCACTGCGGGCAGGATTTTTAGGCGAGGTCTCAGACTAGGCCGAAGCTGCGGCCTCGCCTAAAATATCTTGCTCGCCGCCATCGTGGGAAAAGGCCGCGAGGCCAGACGCTGCTCACAGCCTTTTCCTAGGATTTTTGGGCGAGGCTGCAGCTTTGGCCTAGTCCTCTGCGATCCTGGGAATAGGCCAGAGCCGTGGCCTTGCCTAAAATATCCTGCCCGCAGCTCGCTGCGATCCTGGGAAAAGGCTGTGAGCGGCGCCTGGCTTTGCGGCCTTTTCACAGTATCGTCGCGGACTAGGCCGAAGCCGAGGCTTCGCCTAAAATATCTTGCTCGCTGCCATCGTGGGAAAATCGCCTTTTCCCAGGATCGTGGTGAGCTGCGGGCATGATTTTTAGGCGAGTCCGCGGCTTCGGCTTAGTCCGCGGTGCGCCGACCTATGGGGAAAAAAATAAATCAAAAATAGATTTGATCAAAATTTGAATCGATTTGCCCTCGCAACTTGATTCAAGATTCAAATAGATTTTTTTTGGACCATGTGAAAAGGTACCCCAGTCCCCGTCTGGAGCTTAACGCAGGGTCCTTCGTTTTTGGAGGACCATATGTACGCCCTATGCACTTTCTGGTGTGCACTTGCAATGGGCTTTAGGCTGCATTCACACCTCGGCGTATATACGCCTGAAGCGCGACGCTCGTGCCGCTGGAGGGGTGAATTTCCATTGATGTCTATGAGATGGTTCACATCTCACGCCGAAACGCTGTATGCCTGCCGCCTGAAAACAAGTCCCGGACCCTTTTTTTCAGGCGGCATTGGCGTTTGGGCATAGACATCAATGGAAATTATCTGTAAAAAAAAAAAAAAAAAAAGTAAACAAATCGTGGCAAAGTACGCGGCGTTACAATGTGAATGCAGCCTTAGAAAAGAACAAAAAACAAACTGTGGAAGGCTGGAGGTCCTTTTCAAGCTCCTTATCACTGAACTATGATCAACCTCTACTGTGTCCTTCTCAAAAAGACATAATAAGCAGCTGAAGTCTTTGACACAAAACGCATTGGGCGTATTTTGGTGCCTGTGGTGGTTACTTTAGTAGAAAATGCATCTGGCTGAGCTGCAGTGATAGAATCCATTAACCGCTAAGTGTCTTTGGAGCCTCAGACTGATGGGTTATCGGAGGAAGTGATGGGAAATCTCTCCCAACGGGGACACAGAGAAAAACACGCATTGGGGGGAGATTTACTAAAACTGGAGAGTGCGAAATCTGGTGCAGCTCTGCATAGAAACCAATCGGCTTCCAGGTTTTATTGTCCAAGCTAAATTGATCAAGATGAAGTTAGAAGCTGATTGGCTACCATGCACGGCTGCACCAGATTTTTGCACTCTCCAGTTTTAGTAAATCAACCCCTCTGTTAGAAAAAGTGGGAAAGGGTTGGGCTTGATTCACACCTATGCATGTTGATTTTGAGCGTGCTTGCTGCGTTTTTCAACACGTTTTTACCGCGATTTGCTTTTTTTTTTTTTTTTTTTTTACTTTTTACATTTCCATTTAACAACCGGCTGTAAACAGGTTAAAAAAAAAACCCGCAAAATTG
>NC_053490.1:523253241-523288241 GCF_905171775.1 Rana temporaria
ACCTCCAATGAACCTTAAAGAAAGTAATTCCATACTGTAGTTTTTTTTTTTTTTTTTTTTTTTTTTTTTTTTTTTTAAAGCCTATAACTTTTAATTTAGTATATACAGTTGAGCCTCAAAAGTTTGCCTGCCTGGCATACATTTTTGTTTACATACCTTGGAAGGTTTGGCTTCTAATATCTTTTATGTCCTTGTTACGCTGGTCTTTTGACAGTTCTTTTCTGCTCCCCCATGGCTCAGTATCTAGCACACTCAGTACATCATGTGAGAGCTAACAAACTCATTCCTAATTTATACACAGACACTAATTGCCAATTTAAAAAAGCCACAACTGAGGGGAGGTTACCCTTAATTCCCATTTTAGCCCGTGTGTCACCTTGTGTGCGTGTCTGTACCCAAGGCCAAACATTCTGGGGAATAGAAACTTTTCATTAGGACCACTTGGGTGGTTTCTGTTATGATTTAAAAAGGAGCCAAGCAACTATGTGGTAATAAATGGCTTCACATGAACACTAAACTAACCTGAAGTTTTTGGGCATAATCGGTCATATTTTCAATATAATGTGCCAAAATGTCACGATTTCTGCCAGGCTATGCAAATTTTTAAGCATAAAGGAAATACACCGGTAGGAAAAAGAAAGATGGCTGCGCTGTAATGTCTGGCAAAATGACGCAACTTCTGGCTCCAGTGTGATGTTGCCCAACGCGTTTCGTCTTTGTTCCAGCACCATAAAGAAGAATATTGGAAGAGGGAGTTTTATCACAGGCAATTAATAATATAGAGATTTTCACAATGGGACTCTTGGCAAATATATCCTCTGACCTATTGGCAATAAACTTTTTCTGGACTTGGTACAACCTGTAGCGCTCTCATCCTCCTGATTTTTATACTTTTTTGTTTTATACTTTTTTGTTTTATACTTTTTTGTTTTATACTTTTTTGTTTTATACTTTTTTGTTTTATACTTTTTTGTTTTATACTTTTTTGTTTTATACTTTTTTTTTTTAACCCAATCAGCTTGGCTCTTTGCAAATGTAAAGGAAGCCCTTTCATCGTCCAAAATGTTAGCTTCTGATGTGTGTAAACTATATAGGTTGCTTCGGTGCCAAAAGGCAACATGTAAGTAGTGTAAAATTGTACAATGCCTTTATTTTTTCACTTGTATCTGGTATTTTTGTGTATTTTTTTTTTTATTTTACTTTTTCCCCCTCCAAGCCTTCGTGATAATTTTTGTCTTAAGCTGTAGATTTTTGAAAACACTTCTAAATTCTGCAATATTGTTGCAGATCCCCCCCCAACAAAAAATAAGTAACCCGATACAATAAATAACGAGGGGTCTTCAAAACGTTTCCGCACTTAATAATATAATGGAGCTAAAAAAGTAGTGCAGGAACCTTTTCAAGTGCCCTCGTACACTGAGAAATTGGACCTGATTATTTTTTGTTGTCTGTGTTATGTCACTTCTCGCGCCTTCATTATTTTTGGGTAGTCCCATGGCGTTCTGTTTGGTCAGTAAAGTTGCAGAATCTCCCTCGTATCTTCAGCTTCTGGATATATATATATATATATGGAGAAGAAGAGACGACCACGATACAAAAACTTCTGATCGATCGGATGACCTCTGTGCGTCGATCTGAAAAGCAGCCCGGTGACGTTTTATGGGACAAAACATTTTCACAGGTGCTTTTTCATAAAATAACGAGTCCATGTGACAGAATACTATGTTATGTATCATGGTTAAGAATATATCTTCGTTGTTGTTTTTACTTTTTTTTTTTTTTTGCAAAAGTATCAGTTTGGCTGTTGCCTCATTTCAATGTTGCCATATCTGCCTTTTTAATTTTTTTACTTCATTTTTTTTTTGCTGGGTTCCAATTCACTTATCTTAACTGGAATTGTATTTTTGTTTTGTTTTTTGGGATTGCATTTATATGTTGCCTTCTGTGAAAACCCGCATGGCCTAGAGACTTTGGATGTTGGGACACTCGGCCTCAGTGGAGGAGGCTGCCCCGGGCCGGCCTATGCAGTGCGTTCCGTATTCATGCAATTGTAAAAAAAATATATTTTCTGTATTTTTTACAGGTAATTATACTGGAATAAACTATGTTTAAAACTTTCCTGCAGTGTGGTGGTGTTTCTGTTTTGGGTAATGCTGAGCTTAAGTCTGCATTCACACCCTGAGCGTTTTGTCGCCTGAAGCACGACGCTCAAATACGCTAGAGGGGAAAAAATACATTATTCCCTATGGAGACGGTTCACATCTCCACGCCAATACGCCTGACGCCGAACGCCTGAAGCTCAAACAAGTTCCTGGACCCTTTTTTTGTCGCGCGTATCGGGCGGTTTGGTCGTTTTTGAGCGTTTCCATTTCCCATAGAAAGTAATGGAAACGCTCGATTCAAGCGACTAGCGCGACAACGAGCGTTTGCTACGGGCGTTTCGTCGCTTTAATCAATAGAACATTTCACCCAGGCAGGAGATCAAAAAAAATCTACCAACATAGCAACAAGTGATGAAAAGATGATAATTTTTCCTATTGGCTAAAATAAAAAACGTCGAAGTACAAAAACGTTGGACGACGCTGTGCGCAAATAAGCATGAATACGTGCGACAAAACACCCGAAAAAAACGACCGACGCTCAGGTGTGAATGCAGCCTTAGTGGAGGTGCCTCTGAAATCAATCGGCCACATCCAAAGAGGTTATGGGAGAGAAATTTTATAGGTGTTGTCGTTTCTGACCACCTCCTGAACATATTGCTTGCCTGTCATGCAGAGTGGGGTTGCTAGGATGCTGTCTTTTTTGCCTTTTTAATCAGCCCCCCAATGGGTTGCTTCTCCCTTTCCTGGTCTGGACTTGCAGGAAGTGCTAAAAATACCAAGGTGTCTTCATATATTGTAGCACCCTCCTAGGTAGGTGCTAGAAGAGCAGATCGTTTTTGGTCTTTCTGCTTAGCAGGAAGATGGTCGGGTTAAAACTTGGTGCTCTCTGCCTACCAGGGGGGCAGGATCTATTGGTTAGGTCTCAGTGGCGGCTGGAGATGACATTTTTGGGGGGTGCAAAAATAAAATAAAAAATCAAGCGCAGCCACTGTGCCCCATCAAATGCAGCCAGTGTGCATCCCCCGCCCACCCGACACTTGCCTCGTCTCGGTGGGGCAGCGGGGTCCTCCATGCTCCTCGATGTTTGTTTTCTCCCGTCCTCTCCTATGGTTGGATGCCTGATGGCTGTCTAATCACAGTGCCTGTCGTTTCAGCCAATCAGGTGGCAGGTAACAGACCCGAGCAAGCTATGACTAAGCACTGAACCCCAGTGTGAAACGCGTCAGCTACATACCCCACTGCATGCTGTTTTTTTGTAGTGCCTTCTTTCCTTTACCATTAAAAGGCTACATTTTAAGGTTTTTTGGTGTCCATATCTTTTCAAAGTTTTAACAGACCCGAGCACCTGATTGGCTGAGAGTGGCGGGTCAGTGTTAGGAAAGTGAATGAATATTCGCTTTCCTAACACAATAGGGGGTGGCAGCGGCAACCATAGATTCATGCAATGCATTATTGCAGGCGGAGTTCTGTATACCATCTGTGTATAGAATGCACCCCCCCCCCCCCCCCCGATTGCATTTTACTGAAAATTACAGAGCTGCAGATTGAAAAGAAATCCTTTTTTTTTTTTATTTCATTGCATTATGACTTGTGTAGCCATTGTATACTCCTATATTTTTTTTTTTATTTGCTATTCTGTTTCCCAAAAAAGTGTTGCCCTTTAAAGGAAATGCATCACCATGACCGCTGGCATGAAGTAATGACAGCCCAGATATTTCTCTAATGAAAGGTGTCAGGACCAGGCGATGGTCTCCTGTGGATTTCTTGGATTAGTAGAGGAGGAATCTCAGCTATTCCAGGGATTCGGCCTGTGATCAGCCTTATCTCACATTTCCAGTGCCTCCTTCACACTCTCCCGGCCTGCAGGCTGTCACTGTCCAGAGACCTGGAGTCTTATCAGCCAGGAATCACGCCATCCCATAATGCCCCACACAGCAGATTGTATCTCCATTAACCCCTTCCCGACCGCCGCATGTACATATACGTCGGCAGAATGGCACGTACAGGCACATTGGCGTACCTGTACATCCCTGCCTAGATGTGGGTCGGGGGTCCGATCGGGACCCCCCCGCTACATGCGGCGGTGGGATTCCTGCAGAGAGCGATCCGGGACGACGGCGCGGCTATTTGTTTACAGCCGCTCCGTCGCGATCGCTCCCCGGAGCTGAAGAACGGGGAGAGCCGTATGTAAACACGGCTTCCCCGTGCTTAACTATGGTGCTGCATCGATCGTGTGTTCCCTTTTATAGGGAGACACAATCGATGATGTCACACCTACAGCCACACCCCCCTACAGTTGTAAACACACAGTACAGTGTACACAAAATCCTACAGCGCCCCCTGTGTTTAACTCCCAAACTGCAACTGTCATTTTCACAATAAAGAATGCAATTTAAATGCATTTTTTTCTGTGAAAATGACAATGGTCCCAAAAATGTGTCAAAATTGTCCGAAGTGTCCGCCATAATGTCGCAGTCACGAAAAAAAATCGCTGATCGCCGCCATTAGTAGTAAAAAAAAAAAAAATATATAAAAATGCAATAAAACTATCCCCTATTTTCTAAACGCTATAAATTTTGCGCAAACCAATCGATAAACGCCTATTGCGATTTTTTTTTTTTTTACCAAAAATAGGTACAAGAATACGTATCGCCCTAAACTGAGGAAAAAAATTTTTTATATATGTTTTTGGGGGATATTTATTACAGCAAAAAGTAAAAAATATTGCATTTTTTTCAAAATTGTCGCTCTATTTTTGTTTATAGCGCAAAAAATAAAAACCGCCGAGGTGATCAAATAGCACCAAAAGAAAGCTCTATTTGTGGGGAAAAAAGGACGCCAATTTTGTTTGGGAGCCACGTCGTACGACCGCGCAATTGTCTGTTAAAGCGACGCAGTCCCAAACTGTAAAAACACCTTGAGTCTTTAGGCAGCAATATGGTCTGGGGCTTAAGTGGTTAAGAGAGCTCTGTGTCCCAAGGCTCTGTACTATCCGGAGATGGATTGGAGACTGTAAGAAAATGACGCCTCCTGGTATACGCACATCACATATCCCAGGATGCTGCAGGTTCCATACAGAGGCTGGAGGAGAGCAGACCCTGGCAACCAGGGCCGATCCGCCCTATAGGCTCACTATGCAAGCTGCTTAGGGCCCTGCAAAGCTGCGGAGAGCCCCCCAAATTACTAGAGGCCCCGCCTGGTGAGAAGTCATTTTTGGCCCCTCACCCCGCTTATCAACTCCCTGGCTGCATGGGAGAAGAGGTAATAAGTTGGCAACCCCCGCTTCTCACTTTAATGTAATTTTCAACAGCAGAACACCCTACAACCCCCCCCGCCCCCCCCGCGCTTCTCAATGTTAATCTCTCTAATGTGACATGTCACTGCTGGCTGCGTCTCAACTTTAATGTGACATGTCATTTTCGGTAGCCATAACCCCCCCCTCAACTTTAATGTGACATGTGATTTTGCTTAGGGCCCCCAGGGAGGTCAGGATCGGCACTGCTGGCAACACTTATCAAGGTGGGGGGGGCAGGCAGGATGGATGCCTGGACCAAGACGATGAAACAAATCTCCATCTTTTAATGCTATAATGTCATCCTTCAGCTTCAGGCCAGTGCTTGGGTTAAAGTGATGTCATCAGTCTGCTGCAGGGAGGAGCAATTATTTCCAGTGTCTCCTCTAATAATCAGACTGCTATATTGTAATCTTGTAGTAAGTC
The DNA here is from genome assembly GCF_905171775.1 of Rana temporaria. Lineage (NCBI taxonomy): Eukaryota > Metazoa > Chordata > Amphibia > Anura > Ranidae > Rana > Rana temporaria. The sequence continues at coordinate 523,259,062 of NC_053490.1, forward strand.
TGAAGCGGGGGCTTATCTGTCCTTTATGAACACCGCAAAGACACCAGGATTTACATGGCTGTGTCCTCTCTGAGAGAGGAAGTAGATGGTGACCCTGGATGATACCTGAATAAAAGATCTCTTTCTGTAGAGAAAACCAGATGAAAGCATTGTCAGGGGGGAGTTCTGTGATCTCTGTGGTAGGGGGTGGGAGAGGGAAGTGAGGGGGTAGAGGGAGTGATAGGGAGGCAAGTGTGAGGGGGGGGGGAGAGGGAGGCAAGTGTGAGGGGGGGGCAGAGGGAGGCAAGTGTGAGGGGGGGGGGGTAGAGGGAGGCAAGTGTGAGGGGGGGCAGAGGGAGGCAAGTGTGAGGGGGGGCAGAGGGAGGCAAGTGTGAGGGGGGGCAGAGGGAGGCAAGTGTGGGGGGGGCAGAGGGAGGCAAGTATGAGGGGGGCAGAGGGAGGCAAGTGTGAGGGGGGGGGGGGTAGAGGGAGGCAAGTGTGAGGGAGGCAAGTGTGAGGGGGGGGTAGAGGGAGGCAAGTGTGAGGGGGGGTAGAGGGAGGCAAGTGTGAGGGGGGGTAGAGGGAGGCAAGTGTGAGGGGGGGGGCAGAGGGAGGCAAGTGTGAGGGGGGGGCAGAGGGAGGCAAGTGTGAGGGGGGGTAGAGGGAGGCAAGTGTGAGGGAGGCAAGTGTGAGGGGGGGTAGAGGGAGGCAAGTGTGAGGGGGGGGGTAGAGGGAGGCAAGTGTGAGGGGGGGGGTAGAGGGAGGCAAGTGTGAGGGGGGGGTAGAGGGAGGCAAGTGTGAGGGGGGGTAGAGGGAGGCAAGTGTGAGGGGGGGGCAGAGGGAGGCAAGTGTGAGGGGGGGGGCAGAGGGAGGCAAGTGTGAGGGGGGGTAGAGGGAGGCAAGTGTGAGGGGGGGTAGAGGGAGGCAAGTGTGAGGGGGGGGGTAGAGGGAGGCAAGTGTGAGGGGGGGGGTAGAGGGAGGCAAGTGTGAGGGGGGGTAGAGGGAGGCAAGTGTGAGGGGGGGTAGAGGGAGGCAAGTGTGAGGGAGGCAAGTGTGAGGGGGGGTAGAGGGAGGCAAGTGTGAGGGGGGGGGGTAGAGGGAGGCAAGTGTGAGGGGGGGGGGGGTAGAGGGAGGCAAGTGTGAGGGGGGGGGGTAGAGGGAGGCAAGTGTGAGGGGGGGTAGAGGGAGGCAAGTGTGAGGGGGGGTAGAGGGAGGCAAGTGTGAGGGGGGGGTAGAGGGAGGCAAGTGTGAGGGAGGCAAGTGTGAGGGGGGGGCAGAGGGAGGCAAGTGTGAGGGGGGGTAGAGGGAGGCAAGTGTGAGGGGGGTAGAGAGAGAGGGGGGTGAGGGGGGGAAGTGTGAGGGGGGTATAGAGAGAGAGGGGGGAAGTGTGAGGGGGTATAGAGAGAGAGAGAGGGGGGGGGAAGTGTGAGGGGGTATAGAGAGAGGGGGCAAGTGTGAGGGGGTATAGAGAGAGAGAGGGGGGAAGTGTGAGGGGGTATAGAGAGAGAGAGAGAGAGAGAGAGGGGGGGAAGTGTGAGGGGGTATAGAGAGAGAGAGAGAGGGGGGGGAAGTGTGAGGGGGTATAGAGAGAGAGAGAGGGGGGGGGGGAAGTGTGAGGGGGTATAGAGAGAGAGGGGGGAAGTGTGAGGGGGTATAGAGAGAGAGAGAGAGGGGGGGGGGGAAGTGTGAGGGGGTATAGAGAGAGGGGGGGAAGTGTGAGGGGGTATAGAGAGAGAGAGGGGGGAAGTGTGAGGGGGTATAGAGAGAGAGAGAGGGGGGGGAAGTGTGAGGGGGTATAGAGAGAGGGGGGGAAGTGTGAGGGGGTATAGAGAGAGAGAGAGGGGGGAAGTGTGAGGGGGTATAGAGAGAGAGAGAGAGGGGGGGAAGTGTGAGGGGGTAGAGAGAGAGAGGGGGGGAAGTGTGAGGGGGTATAGAGAGAGAGAGAGGGGGGGGGAAGTGTGAGGGGGTATAGAGAGAGAGAGAGAGAGGGGGGGGAAGTGTGAGGGGGTATAGAGAGAGGGGGGGAAGTGTGAGGGGGTATAGAGAGAGAGAGAGAGAGAGGGGGGAAGTGTGAGGGGGTATAGAGAGAGGGGGGGAAGTGTGAGGGGGTATAGAGAGAGAGAGAGAGAGGGGGGGGGGAAGTGTGAGGGGGTATAGAGAGAGGGGGTGAAGTGTGAGGGGGTATAGAGAGAGAGAGAGGGGGGAAGTGTGAGGGGGTATAGAGAGAGAGAGAGAGGGGGGGAAGTGTGAGGGGGTATAGAGAGAGAGAGAGAGGGGGGAAGTGTGAGGGGGTATAGAGAGAGAGAGAGAGGGGGGGAAGTGTGAGGGGGTATAGCGAGAGAGGGGGGGAAGTGTGAGGGGATATAGAGAGAGAGGGGGGGAAGTGTGAGGGGGTATAGAGAGAGAGAGGGGGGGGGGGAAGTGTGAGGGGGTATAGAGAGAGAGAGAGGGGGGAAGTGTGAGGGGGTATAGAGAGAGAGAGGGGGGGGAAGTGTGAGGGGGTATAGAGAGAGAGAGAGGGGGGGAAGTGTGAGGGGGGGCAGAGGGAGGCAAGTGTGAGGGGGGGGTAGAGGGAGGCAAGTGTGAGGGGGGGGTAGAGGGAGGCAAGTGTGAGGGGGGGTAGAGGGAGGCAAGTGTGAGGGGGGGGGGCAGAGGGAGGCAAGTGTGAGGGGGGGGGCAGAGGGAGGCAAGTGTGAGGGGGGGCAGAGGGAGGCAAGTGTGAGGGGGGGGGTAGAGGGAGGCAAGTGTGAGGGGGGGGCAGAGGGAGGCAAGTGTGAGGGGGGGTAGAGGGAGGCAAGTGTGAGGGGGGGTAGAGGGAGGCAAGTGTGAGGGGGGGTAGAGGGAGGCAAGTGTGAGGGGGGGTAGAGAGAGAGGGGGGGTGAGGGAGGGAAGTGTGAGGGGGTAGAGAGAGAGAGAGAGGGGGGAAGTGTGAGGGGGTATAGAGAGAGAGAGAGAGGGGGGGGGGAAGTGTGAGGGGGTATAGAGAGAGAGGGGGGGAAGTGTGAGGGGGTATAGAGAGAGAGAGAGGGGGGAAGTGTGAGGGGGTATAGAGAGAGAGAGAGAGGGGGGTAAGTGTGAGGGGGTATAGAGAGAGGGGGGGGGGGAAGTGTGAGGGGGTATAGAGAGAGAGGGGGGGGAGTGTGAGGGGGTATAGAGAGAGAGGGGGGGGGAAGTGTGAGGGGGTATAGAGAGAGAGGGGGGGAAGTGTGAGGGGGTATAGAGAGAGAGAGGGGGGGAAGTGTGAGGGGGTATAGAGAGAGAGAGAGAGGGGTGAGGGAGGGAAGTGTGAGGGGGTAGAGAGAGAGAGAGGGGGAAGTGTGAGGGGGGGTAGAGAGAGAGAGAGAGGGGTGAGGGAGGGAAGTGTGAGGGGGTAGAGAGAGAGAGAGGGGGAAGTGTGAGGGGGGGGAGAGAGAGAGGGGGGGGGGAGGGAGGGAAGTGTGAGGGGGGAAGTGTGAGGGGGTAGAGAGAGAGAGGGGGGAAGTGTGAGGGGGTATAGAGAGAGAGAGAGGGGGGAAGTGTGAGGGGGTATAGAGAGAGAGAGAGAGAGAGAGAGGGGGGGAAGTGTGAGGGGGTATAGAGAGAGAGGGGGGGAAGTGTGAGGGGGTATAGAGAGAGAGAGAGGGGGGGGAAGTGTGAGGGGGTATAGAGAGAGAGAGAGGGGGGGAAGTGTGAGGGGGTATAGAGAGAGAGAGGGGGGGGAAGTGTGAGGGGGTATAGAGAGAGAGAGAGGGGGAAAGTGTGAGGGGGTATAGAGAGAGAGAGAGGGGGGGGGGAAGTGTGAGGGGGGGCAGAGGGAGGCAAGTGTGAGGGGGGGTAGAGGGAGGCAAGTGTGAGGGGGGGTAGAGGGAGGCAAGTGTGAGGGGGGGACGAGGGAGGCAAGTGTGAGGGGGGGACAGAGGGAGGCAAGTGTGAGGGGGGGACAGAGGGAGGCAAGTGTGAGGGGGGGGTAGAGGGAGGCAAGTGTGAGGGGGGGGGTAGAGGGAGGCAAGTGTGAGGGGGGGGTAGAGGGAGGCAAGTGTGAGGGGGGGGTAGAGGGAGGCAAGTGTGAGGGGGGGGTAGAGGGAGGCAAGTGTGAGGGGGGGTAGAGAGAGAGGGGGGGGGGAGGGAGGGAAGTGTGAGGGAGGGAAGTGTGAGGGGGTAGAGAGAGAGAGAGGGGGGAAGTGTGAGGGGGTATAGAGAGAGAGAGGGGGGGGAAGTGTGAGGGGGTATAGAGAGAGAGAGAGAAGGGGGGAAGTGTGAGGGGGTATAGAGAGAGAGAGAGAAGGGGGGAAGTGTGAGGGGGTATAGAGAGAGAGGGGGGGGAGTGTGAGGGGGTATAGAGAGAGAGAGAGGGGGGAAGTGTGAGGGGGTATAGAGAGAGAGGGGGGGAAGTGTGAGGGGGTATAGAGAGAGAGAGGGGGGGGAAGTGTGAGGGGGTATAGAGAGAGAGGGGGGGGAAGTGTGAGGGGGTATAGAGAGAGAGAGAGGGGGGAAGTGTGAGGGGGTATAGAGAGAGAGAGGGGGGGGAAGTGTGAGGGGGGGGCAGAGGGAGGCAAGTGTGAGGGGGGTAGAGGGAGGCAAGTGTGAGGGGGGGTAGAGGGAGGCAAGTGTGAGGGGGGGCAGAGGGAGGCAAGTGTGAGGGGGGGGCAGAGGGAGGCAAGTGTGAGGGGGGGCAGAGGGAGGCAAGTGTGAGGGGGGGACAGAGGGAGGCAAGTGTGAGGGGGGGTAGAGGGAGGCAAGTGTGAGGGGGGGTAGAGGGAGGCAAGTGTGAGGGGGGGGTAGAGGGAGGCAAGTGTGAGGGGGGGGTAGAGGGAGGCAAGTGTGAGGGGGGGTAGAGGGAGGCAAGTGTGAGGGGGGGGGTAGAGGGAGGCAAGTGTGAGGGGGGGTAGAGGGAGGCAAGTGTGAGGGGGGGTAGAGAGAGAGGGGGGGTGAGGGAGGGAAGTGTGAGGGGGTAGAGAGAGAGAGAGGGGGGAAGTGTGAGGGGGTATAGAGAGAGAGAGAGAAGGGGGGAAGTGTGAGGGGGTATAGAGAGAGAGAGAGGGGGGAAGTGTGAGGGGGTATAGAGAGAGAGAGAGGGGGGGGAAGTGTGAGGTGGTATAGAGAGAGAGAGAGAGAGGGGGGGAAGTGTGAGGGGGGTAGAGAGAGAGAGGGGGGAAGTGTGAGGGGGTATAGAGAGAGAGAGAGAGAGGGGGGGTGAGGGAGGGAAGTGTGAGGGGGTAGAGAGAGAGAGGGGGGAAGTGTGAGGGGGTATAGAGAGAGAGAGAGGGGGGAAGTGTGAGGGGGTATAGAGAGAGAGAGAGAGAGGGGGGGAAGTGTGAGGGGGTATAGAGAGAGAGAAGGGGGGAAGTGTGAGGGGGTATAGAGAGAGAGAGAGAGAGGGGGGAAGTGTGAGGGGGGTAGAGAGAGAGAGGGGGGAAGTGTGAGGGGGTATAGAGAGAGAGGGGGGGAAGTGTGAGGGGGTATAGAGAGAGAGAGAGAGGGGGGGAAGTGTGAGGGGGGTAGAGAGAGAGAGGGGGGAAGTGTGAGGGGGTATAGAGAGAGAGAGAGGGGGTGAGGGAGGGAAGTGTGAGGGGGTAGAGAGAGAGAGGGGGGAAGTGTGAGGGGGTATAGAGAGAGAGAGAGAGAGGGGTGAGGGAGGGAAGTGTGAGGGGGTAGAGAGAGAGAGGGGGGAAGTGTGAGGGGGTATAGAGAGAGAGAGAGAGAGAGGGGTGAGGGAGGGAAGTGTGAGGGGGTAGAGAGAGAGAGGGGGGAAGTGTGAGGGGGTATAGAGAGAGAGAGAGAGAGGGGTGAGGGAGGGAAGTGTGAGGGGGGAGAGAGAGAGAGAGAGAGAGAGAGAGAGAGAGAGAGAGAGAGAGAGAGAGAGAGAGGGGTGAGGGAGAAGTGGGGTGGTGAGAGAGGGAGAAGTGGAGGGTAGAGAGTTAGGGGGTGTTAGAAGTGAGGAGGGGGTGAAATAGGTAGAGAGAGGGAGGGGGGCTCTCATACTCATCAGGGGACTCTCCAATCCCCCTACAAAAAATATATATATACACCGGCCTCTCACCTTCCCGGCGGCTCCTTTTTACCAGCTGTGTGTAGCGAGGCTGCCGAGTCACAACCATAGCCTGGGACTCCGACCGGCTCTGCCAGTTTAGCTACTTTCGGGATCAAAGGCTTCAGGCACTTTCTGCTTCACTCCTCTGTCACCACTTAATCCGTGGCCACCCCTGGTGTCCCCCTCTGGTGGGTATCACCCATGTGCAGCCCACACCTCCTGAGCGACACCACTGCTTCACTGCAGTCCTCATAGTGTCCCTTCTGCCTGGGGGCAGACCCCCCCCCCCAAAAAAAACTTTGCCCAAGGCAAACGCCTTGTTTGCCTCGCGGTAGATACACCCTTGGCGATAGGTAATAAATACCTGGAAGTGACACATTACAGAGCATAAAATAAGTTAATCTTCAGACTTAGTTCTAAAGAGCACTGCAGCAGAGAAGTGCAAGGTATATATTGGGCATCGCCATACTTGTAAGGCGCAGCTCTGCTATGGAGGAACTTTTTCCAGCCTCATCTGGCAATTCTTTGCAAAATAGTTTTATTTCTGTAAGAGTAAGGTGGGGGGGGGAGCAGTCAAGGTCCCCTTTGGAGCAGAAAGGCTTGGCTGCACCTATTCCCTTGGCTACCACCGCAGTCCCCACGCCACTGTGCAGATATCCCTGAATACACAAGCAGAAGGTTTAGTAGCACTACCCACTGTATACAGACATAGAGCTTTCCTGCCACCTGGTGGTAAAGCAGGGTAATACAGACTATTTACATGTCTGTGTTTGCAAACTCAGTCCAGAAGCACCCTATAATTATCAATGCCCCGCAGCCATCAGATGTCCGCCTGAACACACTTCTAAAGACAGAGGAGCAGATAATAACAGCGCTACATACCAGCCCCTGAAATACAGTCATTAGCAGAGTTAAAGGACCCCAATGCTAATTAAATGAGAGGCAGCCGTTAAAAATTAGAAGCTTTGTACTCAACTTAAAGTTGACCTCCGGCCTTCCCTTCAGTCTTGCACACTTGTTCCGGCTCCTTTCCTGGACTGAGATTGCTTCCTCTGATTTCACTGCACACTGTGAGCTTCTCACCATGTGCATTAGAAGCTGCATCAAAGTGGAGGACGGCCCACCCCTCTCATTCATTGTTTTTTTTAGTACTGTCATGGAGGCTCAGCAGCACATGTGGGTGTTACCCACATGAAGCAGAGACCCTTATGACGTCACCAGGTATGTCCCCTTCTGGTGGTTCCTTACACAGACTGCTACGTCTCTATAGGACACAGTGGTGACATAATGGTCAGTGGGGAAAAAAAACACAGAGCCCACTGGGGGGATGCTGTAAAGCATGCTGACAAACATTGGTAGCAGTGCTCTCTTAAGGAGAACGAAGACTTCAGTCACCATCTGCTGGAAAAATTACAGGTCTTCCTATGAGTCGATGGCTCCAGAAGACGCTCATTTGCCACCAGGGCTTCCTATGGGTCCTTGGCTCCAGAAGACGCTCATTTGGCACCAGGTCTTCCTATGGGTCCTTGGCTCCAGAAGACGCTCATTTGGCACCAGGTCTTCCTATGGGTACTTGGCTCCAGAAGACGCTCATTTGGCACCAGGTCTTCCTATGGGTCCTTGGCTCCAGAAGACGCTCATTTGGCACCAGGTCTTCCTATGAGTCGATGGCTCCAGAAGTTGCTCATTTGGCACCAGGTCTTCCTAAGAGTCGATGGCTCCAGAAGACGCTCATTTGGCACCAGGTCTTCCTATGGGTCCTTGGCTCCAGAAGACACTCATTTGGCACCAGGTCTTCCTATGGGTCCTTGGCTCCAGAAGACGCTCATTTGGCACCAGGTCTTCCTATGGGTCCTTGGCTCCAGAAGATGCTCATTTGGCACCGGGTCTTCCTATGGGTCGATGGCTCCAGAAGATGCTCATTTGGTACCAGGTCTTCCCATGAGTCGATTGCTCCAGAAGACGCTCATTTGGCACCAGGTCTTCCTATGAGTCGATGGCTCCAGAAGTTGCTCATTTGGCACCAGGTCTTCCTATGAGTCGATGGCTCCAGAAGATGCTCATTTGGTACCAGGTCTTCTTATGGGTTGATGGCTCCAGAAGTCACTCATGGCAACAGGTCTTCCTATGGTTTGTTGGCTCCATCCATGCACCCTGCTGGCTTTAATATGAATCCTGTTCGTAGTGCTAGTTTTCAATTTGGGATGAATGAGTTCCTTCTGGCTGTGCCTTAACCCTACTTGTCTACTCATCCCCGCCCCCTGGGGTGCCATCAGGCCTGATTTTTTTTTATTCCACAATGCCTGGTACAGAAGCTTGTTTTTGTGGGATCCATCAGATGTTGGGAATACCGTTCTATATCCATGGCTTATATGAGGGGTGCCCAACCTTTTGAAGGGTGAGGGCCACTTAAGCGACATGGTAACCAGTCGCGGACACAATGAGTGGAGCGGGTGGATGGCAGTCCACTCCACTTTTTTTTTTTCAGCGGATCGGATTGGAGGTAGGCGTTTGTAAACGGGAAAAAAGTCTATTTACATCTGCCACTCCCTAGAAGTGAATGAAGGGTCTGATTGGATCAGACTGACCGTGTGAAAGGGGCTTAAGGCTGCTTTCACACTGATGCACGGTTGTTCACACACACCACCGGTGCAGCACAGTTCACCTGTGGCTTTCCTGCAGGTTAGCTGCACTTTGCTATAGACTTCTATTATATCCTGTAGGTGTGGTGCACTTTCAGAAAGCACGCCAAACTCGCAGGTAAAATAAGTCTATGGCTCAGTGCAGGTAACCCGCAGGGGCACTGCTCTGCACCCGCAGATCAGTTTGAAAGCAGCCCAGTAACCACTGAAAAACAGATATGCCCACATATACACTGTGATTTTAGTAATAAAACGTACCTTTTAATAACAGTATTCTATGCCATCCCAGAGCAGGAGGACGCAGGCCACATCAGAGGGCTCTGCGGGGCACTGCTTGGGCACCCCCCTGGCTTATATCATTGGGTATGGGATAGCATGTCCCCTTCTGGGTCCTGTGGTTCCTTACACAGACTGCTATGTCACTATCGGACACAATGATGACATAGTGGTCAGTGGGAAGAACCACAGTCTACTGGGGGGCGCGGTACAGCATACCGGCAAACATTGGTAGCAGTGCTCTCTTCAGGAAAGGGAAGACTTGAGTCACCCTCTGCTGGAAAAATATGTTAAACGTTTCTTTAAGGCCGTGTACAGACGACCAAACATGTACGATGAAACCAGTCCGCCGGACAGTTTTCACCGTACATGTCTGGCCGGGGATTTCTGTATGGTGGCTGTACTCACCATCATACAGAAATCGGCGCGTAAACAATACGCGGGGTGTGTCCGCGCCGTCACGATGACGTGGGCGGCCCTGCCAGTTCAATGCTTCCACGTATGCATCAAAGTCATTCGACGCATGCGAGGGATAGCGGGCGCTCGGACATGTACGGTAGGTCTGTACAGACGACCAAACATGTCCGAGCGGACAGGATTTCAGCGGGCTGTTTTAAAACAAGTCCAAATATTTGCCCACTGGAAAAAGGCCCGGCGGGCAAATGTATGCTGGAATCCTGTCCGCTCGGGCCTACACATGACCGAACATGTCTGCTGAAACTGGTCCACGGACCAGTTTCAGCAGACATGTTCGGTCGTGTGTACGGGGCCTTACAGATTGCTAATCATTCAATTTGTTTAAGTTAGCAACAGGTTCACTATGGTTGATCGGCAAAGGTTTGCATGATTGTAGGTCCCGCCTCACTCCTAGATGAGGCCTGAGGGGGGGGGGGGGGGGGGGGTGTAAAAAAAAAAAAAAATATGTCTTGGGTGGTCAATCGACATTCTTAAAGCCGATACTCGTTCCCATAGGCCCAAACAAGCAAAATCTCCTAATGGACCTCTAAAGATCTTCGGTCAGAAGAAATGGTGGCCAAGCTGTGCTTGCCTAGAAAGGCAGATTTATCTTTATTTTGCATTGGCAAACTCCTTTAATTTCCAAAAATCTCAAACCAATGAAGGTAGATTTGGGTTTTAGGGCACCAGAGGCAGCAGGATACTGGCTTGCGAATTCTATAAATCAACAGCGCCACCTAGTAAATTTAGAGGAGACGCAAGACACAAAAAGTGGCAAATTGGCAGAAATTATAGCCAAGGCCAAAGTCAACAGAAATAGGTTACAGTATATCCTTCAATATGCCTGCTAATATATGAAAATTGCTACAAATGAAGTATTTAAAAAAAATATTTTGTATATATATTCATTATTCAAAACAGTTGTCATGTAAATGTTCTGCAGACTCTTCTGACTGGCGCCACCTACCTAAATACCTACCTTCTGTCCTATTGTTGAACGAAGTATGCATTGTGTAGACGTGCCCGACACCGAACACCATATAGAAAAAACAGGTACCTTGTACCTTCATCCCAAAAACTTCCAGAGAAGTAAAAAATCAATTGCCCTTGGGTCTTTTTGGAGGTTATACAAACACACGTATAAAAGTTTACATAAAGTACAAAAGTCATACATTTTATAGAGAATATATCAAAATAAAAATAAGTTAAAAACCATGAAATGCACCAAAAATATTTTTACATTTTCCTCTTTTTCAATACATCGTCCTTCAAACAGATAGCCACTAATCAGTGCGCCTCTTAGCAGAAAGAGATGGTAAACATCAACGTGGTTTGTGAAACAGTTCACTTCGTCAGGAAGTTTGATGTTGCTGACAGGGTGCAGCTAATCACATAAGCCAGGGTTCCAGAACGGTAATCCCAATATCTGATGGAACCCACAAAAGAAACATCTGTCCCGGGGGTTGTGGAAACAAAAAAAGTAGGCCCGAATGTAGCCCAGGGGATAAGGAACAGTGGAAAAGTAAGGCTGAGGCACAGCCAGAAGGAAAACGCTCATCACAAAGGGAGATCTAGCACATCAATCCTGAGGATTCATATGAAAACCAGTGTGGTGCAATGATGGAGCCAATGACCAATAAAAAGACGCTCATTTGGCACCAGGCTTTCCTATGGGTCATTGGCTCCCTAAGACGCTCATTTGGCACCAGGTCTTTCTATGGGTCCTTGGCTCCGGAAGACACTCATTTGGCACCAGAGCTTCCTACGGGTCCTTGGCTCCAGAAGACGCTCATTTGGCACCAGGTCTTCCTATGGGTCCTTGGCTCCAGAAGACGCTCATTTGGCACCAGGTCTTTCTATGGGTCCTTGGCTCCGGAAGACACTCATTTGGCACCAGAGCTTCCTACGGGTCCTTGGCTCCGGAAGACGTTCATTTGGCACCAGGGCTTAGTATGGGTCCTTGGCTCCAGAAGACGCTCATTTGGCACCAGGTCTTCCTATGGGTCCTTGGCTCCAGAAGACGCTCATTTGGCACCTGGGCTTCCTACTATGGGTCATTGGCCCCGGAAGACGCTCATTTGGCACCAGGCCTTCCTATGGGTCATTGGCCCCGGAAGACGCTCATTTGGCACCAGGCCTTCCTATGGGTCCTTGGCTCCAGAAGACGCTCATTTGGCACCAGGCCTTCCTATGGGTCCTTGGCTCCGGAAGACGCTCATTTGGTACCAGGTCTTCCTATGGGTCCTTGGCTCCGGAAGATGCTCATTTGGCACCAGGCCTTCCTATGGGTCCTTGGCTCCGGAAGAAGCTCATTTGGCACCAGGTCTTCCCATGGGTCATTGGCTCTAGAAGACGCTCATTTGGTCCAAAATAAATCCCTGGGAATTACAGACCAGTTAGCCTAACATCAATAGTATGCAAGCTCTTAGAGGGGATGATAAGGGACTATATACAAGATTTTAGTATAGATGCATTAGCAGTAATCAGCATGGATTCATGAAGAATCGTTCTTGCCAAACCAATCTATTAACCTTCTATGAGGAGGTGAGTTGGCATCTAGATAAAGGAAGGCCCGTAGACGAGGTGTGTCTGGATTTTGCAAAAGCATTTGACACAGTTCCCATAAACATTTACTGTACAAAGTAAGTTCCGTTGGCATGGACCATAGGGTGAGTACATGGATTGAAAACTGGCTACAAGGGTGAGTTCAGAGGGTGGTGATAATTGGGGAATACTTGGAATGGTCAGGGGTGGGTAGTGGGGTCCCCCAGGGTTCTGTGCTGGGACCAATTCTATTTAATTTGTAATAAACAACCTGGAGGATGAACAGTTCAATCTCTGTATTTGCGGACAATACTAAGCTAAGCAGGGCAATAACTTCTCCGCAGGATATGGAAACTTTGTAAGAAGATCTGCACAAATGAAAGGGGTGGGCAACTACATGGCAAATGAGGTTCAATGTAGAAAAATGTAAAATAATGCATTTGGGTGACAAAAATACGAATGCAATCTATACACTGGGGGGAGAACCTCTGGGGCAATCTAGGATGGAAAAGGACCTGGGGGTTCTAGCAGATGATAGGCTCAGCAATGGCATGCGATGTCAAGCTGCTGCCAACAAAGCAAACAGAATATTGGCATTAAAAAGGGATTAACTCCAGAGATAAAACAATAATTCTTCCACTCTGCAAGACTCTGGTCCGGCCACACCTGGAGTATGCCGTCCAGTTCTGGGCACCAGTCCTCAGGAAAGGATGTACTTAAACTGGAAAGGGTCCAGAGAAGGGCAACAAAGCCAATTAAGGGACTGGAGGATATTGGTTATGAGGAAAGTTTGTGAGCACTGAACTTATTCGCTATGGAAAAGAGACGCTTGAGAGGGAATATGATTTCAATTCACAAATACCGTACTGGAGACCCCACAATAGGGATAAAACTTTTCCATGCAAGGGAACGTAAAAAAGAAACGTGGCCATTGACTAAAATTAGAAGAAAAGAGGTTTAACCTTAAACTGTGTAAAGGGTTCCTTACTGTAGGAGTGGCAAGGATGTGGAATTCCCTTCCACAGGCGGTGGTCTCAGCAGGGGGCATCAATAATTTCAAGAAACTATTAGACAAATCAGCAGAACGACCACAATATACAATGCAATACTGACATATAATCACACACATAGGTTGGACTTGTGTCTTTTTTCTTGTTTTTTTCGTTGTATAAAAGAGTTAGCCCGCTTTATTTCGAATTTTTTATTTTTTTTGCCGCTTCTTTATGCCCCCCTTCCGTGCCTCAGAATCCTTCTCACCGCATGGTGTAACCTCCGTCTGAGCCACCCATGAAGTAATTGCCTTTTCTTTGTGTAACCACCCATTGGCACCTTGCATGGCTGCCAGCTGGGCTGCATTTGGAGGACAGCCAGGTGGTGGTGGTGGCACAGATGCACTATTTCCAGCACCGAACCTTGCACCTGCATCAAACCCACCTTCCACAAGGACTGTAGAGCCATGGGGATACATAGGTCCAAATGGGTAGTAAGCCATGGGAACGGAGGAAGCCATTTGTGCTACTGGCATAGTTTGAGGCATTGGCACATACATGGAGGTTCCAGGGTAGGGGGCAGAGAGAGTTGGCATACTAGGAGCAGGTTGGTGAACATACCCTAGACTTGTGTCTTCTTTCAACCTCACCTACTATGTAAAGTTTCACCTTACTAACAGATTCATTCCCGTATCATTAGCTCCATCTAATGGCTGAAAAGCAGAATAGTTTTCTAAAATATCTCAATCAGAAAATTACTGCATTTTGGCCACTAGATGAAGCAATAAATCTGTTAGGAACCATACAATTAATTTTTTTTTCCCAGTTTACACAAATGTTTGTGACATTTGGCCAACAAGTGTTTTATAAATGGAGGTCTTTACGTCGTCCTTTATCATCATAAAAAACAAAAAAATAATTGTTTCTATCTGGAAACTAAAGTGGTTTTAACTGATCTTGTCTAATCCGATTGGTCTTTTTACGTGCAAGTAAAATGATTCACCTTATGGTCTCTAACCGATTATTTCCTGCATCATTAGCTCCATCTAGTGGCAGAAATGTGGCATAGTTCTGTGAAACATCTCAACGAGAAAATATACACGCCACCCAAAGAATTATGAAAATTATTTGTCTTTTTTATTATTGTTTTTTGTCAATACTATCAAGCTCTGCCATCATTAACACAGGCAAGTGGCACTGAAATTTGCTGGGCACAGAGTGGCGCCCTCTACAGGGCCGCTTATAACACCGCGCTGCCCCGCCCTCCCTCCTCTTGGGGGGGTGATATTGGGAGGACGGTCAGGCTGCTCCTAGGACATGCACATACACAATCGTATATGTATACAATAATACCTGCATTATTATAAAACCAAAAAGACGTTTTGGTACATTTGCTGGGATAGCTCTCCCCAAACCGGTGACCACAAGAAAAAAAACAAAAGTATACAAAATATAAAATATCTTAAATATTATAAACATTGAGAGGAAAAAAATAGACCTGTATGAAAATACTTTTTTCTGCTTTTTTTTTTTGTTTTTTTTCCGTCTGCAGTTACATTCTCCACCCCCTACAATATAAAAAAAAAAAAAAAAAGTCCACGGTTGCGGCCTGGTGGTTTTCAGTGGGGTTTGAGTCCGTAGCTGTTGAGGGGGTGAGTATACGCTCTTCCCAATACTATTCTGTCCCGTAGAAGTTTGAACAAGACGTAGTAGTTGCAGAACATGATGAGCGCCATGGACAGCGTGTGGTTCCACTTCTCGGAGCGCAGCAGGGAGTAAAGCTGGTACAGCACCAGGCTGCCTTCCATCACCACCAGGGCATTGAGGAGCCGTAACGGCCGGTGGAATAGAAACTACAACAGAAACAAACCTCAGTCAGTCAATCATCCTTAACATGATAAATATACAACTCTCAACAGCTGAACATGGACCTGAACCTCGAGATCCTCCTAAAAAATAGCAGTGCACTTCCTGTACCGAGACCATTATATGCCTACAGAGTCATAGCTGTACATCTTCAGCGTGAGATCATCTAAGGCAGAGGTGTCAAAACCTAATTTCATTGTGGGCAACATCAGGGCTGGTTGTATCTGGAGTGCGCTACGCACAGAGTTTAGGGGTGGTGCTCCATGCGCAGAGTTCGGGGGGGGGGGGTGCTCCTGCTCCACGCACAGAGTGCAAAGTTCGGAGGGGTGAGCCACGCACAGAGCGCAGCTTTCGGGGGGTGAGCCACGCACAGAGCGCAGCGTTCGGGGGGTGAGCCACGCACAGAGCGCAGCGTTCGGGGGGTGAGCCACGCACAGAGCGCAGCGTTCGGGGGGTGAGCCACGCACAGAGCGCAGAGTTCGGGGGGTGAGCCACGCACAGAGCGCAGAGTTCAGGGGGTGAGCCACGCACAGAGCGCAGCGTTCGGGGGTGAGCCACGCACAGAGCGCAGAGTTCGGGGGGGGGGGGGGTGCTCCACGCACAGCGTTCGGGGGGTGCGCCACGCACAGAGCTCAGCGTTCGGGGGGTGTTATAAAGTGATACAAATCTCATAAATAGTCATAATAGTCAAAAGTCAAATTCAATATAATTTAAACAATGATATAATAGAAATGAAAGTCCAATCCCCAATGGCATATACAGGGCTCCACTAGGGGGCGGTGTAGAATCGTGTGTGAAAATGAAATGCCCCATCTCCACAGGTTTTATTCCCAACCGCCTCAGACTTACAGAGCATTCAGGAAAGTATTCACAGCACTTCACTTTTTCCACATTTTGTTATGTTACAGCCTTATTCCAAAATGGATTAAATTCATTATTTTCCTCAAAATTCCACAAACAATACTCCTTAACTGCTTGGCAACCTGCCGCCGTCATTCTACAGCGGCAGGTTGGCTCTCCTGCGCGAGAGCCCGTCATACTACGTTGGCTCTCTCGCAGGCTATCAGGGGCGCACGCCCCCGACTCCCGTGCCCGGCGGGTGCGATCATCGCCGGGCACACGCGATCGCTCGTTACAGAGCGGGGACCGGGAGCTGTGTGTGTAAACACACAGCTCCCAGTCCTGTCAGGGGGGAAATGCTGATCTTCTGTTCATACAATGTATGAACAGAAGTTCAGTGATTTCCCCTAGTGAGTCCACCCCCCCTACAGTTAGAACACACCCAGGGAACATACTTAACCCCTTCCCCGCCCCCTAGTGTTAACCCCTTCACTGCCAGTGGCATTTTTATAGAGTCGTGGTTAATGATTCTTACTCTGAATGGTCCAAGGTTATCAGTGGTGTACCCCAAGGTTCAGTGCTGGGACCCTTACTTTTCAATATATTTATAAATGATATTGGATCTGATTGGGGGCTAAGAATATACATCATACATACTAGGGGGAGTACAACTGGGGGGGTCTGTAGTGGAGAAGGATCTGGGGGTTTTAGTTGATCATAAGCTCAATAATAGCATGCAATGCCAAGCTGCGGTTTCCAAAGCGAGCAAAGTCCTTTCTTGTATTAAGAGAGGTATGGACTCCAGAGACAGAGATATAATTTTGCCCCCCTGTACAAATCATTAGTAAGACCTCATCTGGAATATGCAGTTCAGTTTTGGGCTCCAGTTCTCAAAAAGGATATCGGAGAACTGGAGAAAGTGCAGAGAAGGGCAACCAAACTGATAAGAGGCATGGAGGAGCTCAGCTATGAGGAAAGATTAGAGGAACTGAATTTATTCACTCTTGAGAAGAGGAGAATAAGGGGGGATATGATCAACATGTACAAATATATAAGGGGTCCATATAGTGAACTTGGTGTTGAGTTATTCACTTTACGGTCAACACTGAGGACAAGGGGGCACTCTTTACGTCTAGAGGAAAAGAGATTTCACCTCCAAATACGGAAAGGTTTTTTCACAGTAAGAGCTGTGAAAATGTGGAACAGACTCCCTCCAGAGGTGGTTCTGGCCAGCTCAGTAGATTGCTTTAAGAAAGGCCTGGATTCTTTCCTAAATGTAAAGAATATAACTGAGTACTAAGATTTGTAGGTAAAGTTGATCCAGGGTAAATCCGATTGCCTCTCGGGGGATCAGGAGGGAATTTTTTCCCCTGCTGTAGCAAATTGGATCATGCTCCGCTGGGGTTTTTTGCCTTCCTCTGGATCAACTGTGGGTATGGAGTTGGGTGTATAGGATTGTACTGTGTTTTTTATTTTGTTTGTTTATTTTTTTGAGGTTGAACTGGATGGACTTGTGTCTTTTTTCAACCTGACTAACTATGTAACTATGTAACTATGTAACTCCACCAATCAGGCCTGTATGGGGGAGTGGCCAGACGGAAGCCGCTCCTCAGTAAAAGGCACATGACGGCCCATATGGAGTTTGCCAAAAGGCACCTGAAGGACTCTCAGATCATGAGAAACAAAATTCTCTGGTCTGATGAAACAAAGATTGAACTCTTTGGTCTGAATTACAAGCGTCATGTCTGGAGGAAACCAGGCACAGCTCATCACCTGGCCAATACCATCCCTACAGTGAAGCATGGTGGTGGCAGCATCATGCTGTGGGGATGTTTTTCAGTGGCAGTACTTGGGAGACTAGTCAGGATTGAGGGAAAGATGAATGCAGCAATGTACAGAGACATCCTTGATAAAAAACCTTCTCCAGAGCGCTCTGGACCTCAGACTGGGGTGAAGGTTCATCTTCCAACAGGACAACGACCCTAAGCACACAGCCAAGATAACAAAGGAGTGGCTACGGGACAACTCTGTGAATGTCCTTGAGGGGCCCAGCCAGAGTCCAGATTTGAACCCGATTGAACATCTCTGGAGAGATCTGAAAATGGCTGTGCACCGACACTCCCCATCCAACCTGATGGAGCTTGAGAGGTTCTGCAAAGAAAAATGGGAGAAACTGTCCAAAAATGGGTGTGCCAAGCTTGTGGCCTCATACTCAGAAAGACTTGAGACTGTAATTGGTGCCAAAGGAGCTTCAACAAAGTATTGAGCAAAGGCTGTGATACTTCTGTACATGGGATTGTTTTCCCCTTTTTTATTAATAAATGTGCAAAGATTTCAAACAAACTTCTTTCACATTGTCATTATGGGGGATGGTTTGTAGAATTTTGAGTAAAAAAATTGTTTTAATCCATTTTGGAATAAGGCTGTAAGATAACAAAATGTGGAAAAAGTGAAGCGCTGTGAATACTTTCCTGATGCACTGTAGATGTAAGAATTCCCTTCCCAGATAACCAGACTCTCCAGATTACAAGAGATCGCCATTAGGTGTATTCGGCGCTACTGATCTCTTATAATCTGGGATCCCTTTAGGATTGGACCTTCATTTCTATTATATCATTCTTTGAATTATATTGAATAGGATTTTTTTCCCCACTTTATTGGTGGTTTTATTGATGCTGATATTATTCGTATCGCATTATTGTTTGCTTTCATTGTGATTTTTATGGTTAGAGGTTTTGCACACTATTGTTTACTTATCCAATTACCGTATTTATCGGTGTATAACACGCACCTTCATTTTAAGAGGCAAGTTTCAGGAAAAAAAAATTTTTTTTTGTTTTGTTTTTAAATAAACCACTTTGATGCAAAATAATGGTCAGTGCCCATCTGCAGCCAGACCCGAGCCCATCTGCAGCCAGACCCGAGCCCATCTGCAGCCAGACCCGAGCCCATCTGCAGCCTCAATGCAGCCTGACCTGCGCCCATACACAGCCTCACCTCCCATCAACACAGCCTCACCTCCCATCAACACAGCCACACCTTCCATCAACACAGCCACACCTCCCATCAACACAGCCACACCTCCCATCAACACAGCCACACCTCCCATCAACACAGCCACACCTCCCATCAACACAGCCTCACCTCCCATCAACACAGCCACACCTCCCATCAACACAGCCACACCTTCCATCAACACAGCCACACCTCCCATCAACACAGCCACACCTCCCATCAACACAGCCTCACCTCCCATCAACACAGCCTCACCTCCCATCAACACAGCCACACCTCCCATCAACACAGCCACACCTCCCATCAACACAGCCACACCTCCCATCAACACAGCCACACCTCCCATCAACACAGCCACACCTCCCATCAACACAGCCTCACCTCCCATCAACACAGCCTCACCTCCCATCAACACAGCCTCACCTCCCATCAACACAGCCACACCTTCCATCAACACAGCCACACCTCCCATCAACACAGCCACACCTCCCATCAACACAGCCACACCTCCCATCAACACAGCCACACCTCCCATCAACACAGCCACACCTCCCATCAACACAGCCACACCTCCCATCAACACAGCCACACCTCCCATCAACACAGCCACACCTCCCATCAACACAGCCACACCTCCCATCAACACAGCCACACCTCCCATCAACACAGCCACACCTCCCATCAACACAGCCACACCTCCCATCAACACAGCCACACCTCCCATCAACGCAGCCACACCTCCCATCAACGCAGCCACACCTCCCATCAACGCAGCCTCACCTCCCATCAACGCAGCCTCACCTCCCATCAACGCAGCCTCACCTCTGCAGGCTGGAATCACCAAGCTGTCATCTTCTGTTTACTCGGCTATCAGTCGGCAGTTACATACACAGTCCCTAAAGTGACAGTGCTTATGCGCTACTATAGACACTCAATGAATAAACCCTAAACAAAGTGTATTAATAAGTTGCTGCAAAACCTAAAGTGTTTACAATACACAAAAATATAAATGAGAAAGGTGAGGGGTTCCGCGCAACCTAGCACGCGGACATGGTGAAAGTGCTAAGTATAAATAAATAAATAAATAAATATAAATACTGATCAGTGTTAACACAAACACGAGCAAATCAAAGCTCAATCCAATCCAGTGAAGGAGTGTAAATATCCAAACCTAAAAATAGTAATTCTATATATACCATGTACATAAAATATAATATGCAGTGAATATATCAAAAATACTAATAATAAATATATACATATAAAAAACAATATATGAATGTATATAATAAAGTCTATAGCCGTGAAAGAGTGTCCATTCATAGGATGAGAAATAAATAAATGAATAAATCAATCTGGTGATCCCGTGCTAGTATTGATTCTTCAAATAAGCATAGGCTGCCAGAAGGGATGTGGCTGATGTGATCACAAGATAATCCAATAAATAGTGTTGGTAGATGGGTGTAATGATCCCTCCCCGAGCTCCCGGGACTCTTACCTCCGCACAGATAGTCAAGTGCATCCACTATAGGTATCTCGACCAGACCTCCGTGTATGTGTTCCACTAATCCTCCTTAGATCTCCATGACAGGGTCCTCTTATCCATCCAAATAGTCAGTGTGCCCAGGCGAGGAAACAGGGGAAACACAAAAACAAAGGAGGGGACTCCAATCGTGAAGTAGTAGGCACAGGCTGAGTATTTATTAAAGAAGGAAAAATCTGCGCTTACATGTATTTTAAAATTATACAGCAAGGAACTTTTGAAAACGAGCGGCGTTTCAGGCGCCTGTATACGTCACTCTAGGTGTACGTCCTCCCGTCCAATCCCTACGCGTTACGACACGTGTCACGTGTCTTTATCTGGGGAATCTGATTGGCGGTTTTGGTATTGCTTATGTATCCGAGCGACCGGAAGTAATGGCGTGGCCATTTTATCGGAGTCCAAAAAACAGCACATAGACTGTCCATTCACCACTATACATAGCAGAAAGCGTCACTAGATATGAAGCTGCGACTTACAATTGCTAAATTATGGGATCTCGTCTGCTAGTAATGCTACAGTAGTGGATCATATTCATCCCTAAGGGAGGGAGTGGAAAGCGCGTATATATAGAAATTATAAATAAACATTATGAGGTGTGTAGAAATAGCACTGTAAATATCGGTCCATTGGCGATATTTCATACTAACCTCAGGTTAAAACAGCAGGAACGTCATCCAGCTGGTCACACCATGATGGCGCTTTTCATTTAAATGTCTATAGTTACACCAATAATAAAAATAAGCCTATTGCATAAATGTATATCGGAAAACATACATATGCCATACACTTAAATAATTAAAAATATATATTACATAAAATATGTATATATCGACCGTGAACTAGTAGAGAATACATAACCTTATAGACGTCTCTACATGGAAAAATAAATAAATATATATATATATACACAGCCCAGTGTTCTATACATATATAAATAGAATAAATAATTATAAAAAATGTAGTTAAAAGATTATATATAAAATGTAATAAAAGAAGTATATAATATAATATAGGGAGGCCGCACACCTAGTTTGTCGCATGATCGTCAACATCTATGCGTTATATAACATCAATATGAATAATCACAGTAGTAAATATGAATGAAATATAAAAGTAAAAATATAAAAGTAAAAAACTTCAAAATACTGTACAATATATGAATAATCACAGTAGTAAATATGAATGAAATATAAAAGTAAAAATATAAAAGTAAAAAACTTCAAAATACTGTACAATATATGAAATCAGAAATTGCTTAAGAAGCAGTTGAGGTCAAATTCAACATTCATTCCTCCTGGTACTAATGTTCGCATACGATGAATCCATTTGGATTCTTTTTGGCTAATTGTGCGAATCTTATGGCTCCCTCTCCATGAGGGGTTGTATTTCTCAACCCCCCAAAACTGGAGTTGGGTAGTGTCTCTATTATGGACCTGGTCAAAGTGTCTGGAGACACTATGTTTTGGGAAGCCATTAATAATATTGTCTATATGTTCGCCAATCCGTATCTTGAGGGCCCTTTTTGTCCTCCCTACATATTGGAGGTTACAACTACATTGCAACACATACACGACACCTTCAGTATGACATCCAATAAAGTCCCTAATCACATGATTTTCTCCTGTGTTTGTAGCTAGAAATTCAGTACGTTTTTTCTGGAATCTCTGTGCTTTGCGACATGCCTTACAATTCTTGCAAGGGTAAAAGCCTTTTCCCGAGAAAAACGTATATCCTGGTTTCGGTGGTGGTTCAACTACCGTTTTAACAACCAGGTTTCTCAGAGTAGGTGCTCTCTTATAGACTATCCTCGGTTTCTCTGGAAGTATACATCCTAGATCTTTATCTCCTTTTAAGATGTGCCAATGTTTTCTTATTAATTTGGCTACATCTTTGTGCTGAGAGTTATAGTCGAGGATGAGCACCGGTGCGGCTTGTTGTGAAATATTTTTGGGTTTGTTATGTAACATCTCATTCCTATCGAGTTTCCTCACCAACTCTATTTGATCACTGATCCATGATTCTTCATATCCTTTATCCTTAAATCTAGATCCAATGATGCCCGCTTGTAGTACAAAGTCACTCTCTTTTGTGCAGTTCCTTCTCAATCTGACAAGCTGTCCTCTGGGGATATTAAAAAGCCAGGGTTTAAAATGACAACTGTCCAGTGAGAGGTAGCTGTTAGTGTCCACGTTTTTAAAGAAATTCTTAGTAATTAACTTATCATTCTCTATGCTGATGTTCAAATCTAGAAAATCTACAGATTTCTCATCGATCTTCCACACCAGGGTGATGTTTTTGTCGTTTCTATTGAGTCCTTCCAGGCTACCCAAAACATAGTGTCTCCAGACACTTTGACCAGGTCCATAATAGAGACACTACCCAACTCCAGTTTTGGGGGGTTGAGAAATACAACCCCTCATGGAGAGGGAGCCATAAGATTCGCACAATTAGCCAAAAAGAATCCAAATGGATTCATCGTATGCGAACATTAGTACCAGGAGGAATGAATGTTGAATTTGACCTCAACTGCTTCTTAAGCAATTTCTGATTTCATATATTGTACAGTATTTTGAAGTTTTTTACTTTTATATTTTTACTTTTATATTTCATTCATATTTACTACTGTGATTATTCATATATTGTACAGTATTTTGAAGTTTTTTACTTTTATATTTTTACTTTTATATTTCATTCATATTTACTACTGTGATTATTCATATTGATGTTATATAACGCATAGATGTTGACTATCATGCGACAAACTAGGTGTGCGGCCTCCCTATATTATATTATATACTTCTTTTATTACATTTTATATATAATCTTTTAACTACATTTTTTATAATTATTTATTCTATTTATATATGTATAGAACACTGGGCTGTGTATATATATATATATTTATTTATTTTTCCATGTAGAGACGTCTATAAGGTTATGTATTCTCTACTAGTTCACGGTCGATATATACATATTTTATGTAATATATATTTTTAATTATTTAAGTGTATGGCATATGTATGTTTTCCGATATACATTTATGCAATAGGCTTATTTTTATTATTGGTGTAACTATAGACATTTAAATGAAAAGCGCCATCATGGTGTGACCAGCTGGATGACGTTCCTGCTGTTTTAACCTGAGGTTAGTATGAAATATCGCCAATGGACCGATATTTACAGTGCTATTTCTACACACCTCATAATGTTTATTTTTTCTATATATACGCGCTTTCCACTCCCTCCCTTAGGGATGAATATGATCCACTACTGTAGCATTACTAGCAGACGAGATCCCATAATTTAGCAATTGTAAGTCGCAGCTTCATATCTAGTGACGCTTTCTGCTATGTATAGTGGTGAATGGACAGTCTATGTGCTGTTTTTTGGACTCCGATAAAATGGCCACGCCATTACTTCCGGTCGCTCGGATACATAAGCAATACCAAAACCGCCAATCAGATTCCCCAGATGAAGACACGTGACACGTGTCGTAACGCGTAGGGATTGGACGGGAGGACGTACACCTAGAGTGACGTATACAGGCGCCTGAAACGCCGCTCGTTTTCAAAAGTTCCTTGCTGTATAATTTTAAAATACATGTAAGCGCAGATTTTTCCTTCTTTAATAAATACTCAGCCTGTGCCTACTACTTCACGATTGGAGTCCCCTCCTTTGTTTTTGTGTTTCCCCTGTTTCCTCGCCTGGGCACACTGACTATTTGGATGGATAAGAGGACCCTGTCATGGAGATCTAAGGAGGATTAGTGGAACACATACACGGAGGTCTGGTCGAGATACCTATAGTGGATGCACTTGACTATCTGTGCGGAGGTAAGAGTCCCGGGAGCTCGGGGAGGGATCATTACACCCATCTACCAACACTATTTATTGGATTATCTTGTGATCACATCAGCCACATCCCTTCTGGCAGCCTATGCTTATTTGAAGAATCAATACTAGCACGGGATCACCAGATTGATTTATTCATTTATTTATTTCTCATCCTATGAATGGACACTCTTTCACGGCTATAGACTTTATTATATACATTCATATATTGTTTTTTATATGTATATATTTATTATTAGTATTTTTGATATATTCACTGCATATTATATTTTATGTACATGGTATATATAGAATTACTATTTTTAGGTTTGGATATTTACACTCCTTCACTGGATTGGATTGAGCTTTGATTTGCTCGTGTTTGTGTTAACACTGATCAGTATTTATATTTATTTATTTATTTATTTATACTTAGCACTTTCACCATGTCCGCGTGCTAGGTTGCGCGGAACCCCTCACCTTTCTCATACATACACAGTCCCGCCTCCACCATCGGCATTGGACCCGATTGACAGAACACTGGTCCAATGCCGGTGGAGGAACTGTGTGTGTGCGACGTCAGAGCCGAGTGAGAGCAGAGTAAACAAGAGATGACGACTCGGTGACTCCGGCGGGGGTCGTCCCCTTCCTTCTGCTCCGAGGTACACGATCGGCGTATAACACACACCCGCAATTTGCCCCCCTATTTTCAAGGGGAAAAAAGTGCATGTTATACCCCGATAAATACTGTAAATATACGGCTGCATTGTCCATCAGGCTCTACTTACATAAAATCTGGCGTGAGAGACATCTGAAGGCACTGCTACATTATAGGGTCCCACGGCTTTATATAAGCTTCGGCTGTGTCGTACCAGGACCCCCTGGGGCCACACTGTGCTTTCTGACCAGCTGCGGAGAAGAGAGAGAGAAAAGGTTACTTAACAAGACAGATACGTGGGCATGTAATAAATGTAGACCACACAGTACATCCCTCCCAATAAAATCCTTACATCTTCCTTTCTGAACTGCTCCTGTTTCCCACTCTGCAGAATGCAGCAGCGGGAGTGAGACCTCCATGTGCAGATTTGTAGAGCTGGAAATTCCAGATGGTAATACATTCCTAGTAAAGTCCCGGAGATATATACTCCCAGCCTCTGCCTCAGAGTGGAGTTATAACGGGCCCTGTAGAGGGCGCCACTCTGTGCCCACTTCACCTGCCAGGACTAGGTAAGAGGCCGATAACAATTTTAATTCCCAACTTTGGGCAAATACTGTTGCTTCCCGGGTCATTGGTCAGGAAATTAATGTTCTCCAATCACTTCCTGGTCTCACTGTGTACATTAACCATTAGGCAGCTAAAGGACACAGCCAGGTTTTGCGATTCGGCACTGCGTCGCTTTAACTGACAATTGCGCGGTCGTGCGACGTGGCTCCCAAATAAAATTGGCGCCTTTTTTTTCCCCACAAATAGAGCTTTCTTTTGGTGGTATTTGATCACCTCCTGCGGTTTTTATTTTGTGCGCTATAAACAAAAATAGAGCGACAATTTTGAAAAAAATGCAATATTTTTTACTTTTTGCCATAATAAATATTCCCCAAAAAATATATAAAAAAAACATTTTTTGTTCCTCAGTTTAGACCGATACGTATTCTTCTACATATTTTTGGTAAAAAAAAAAATCGCAATAAATGTTTATCGGTTGGTTTGCGCAAAATTTATAGCGTTTACAAAATAGGCGATAGTTTTATTGCATTTTTATTAATTTTTTTTTTTTACTACCAATGGCGGCGATCAGCGATTTTTTTCATGACTGCGACATTATGGCGGACACTTTGGACAATTTTGACACATTTTTGGGACCATTGTCATTTTCACAGCAAAAAATGCATTTAAAATGCATTGTTTACTGTGAAAATGACAATTGCAGTTTCAGAGTTAACCACAAGGGGGCGCTGAAGGGGTTATGTGTGACCTCATATGTGTTTCTAACTGTAGGCGGATGTGGCTGTAGGTGCAACGTCATCGATTGTGTTTCCCTATAAAAGGAAACACATGATCGATGCAGCCGCCACAGTGAAGAACGGGGAAGGTGTGTTTACACACGGCTCTCCCCGTTCTTCAGCTCCGGGGACCGATCGCGGGACTCCAGCAGCGATCGGGTCCGCGGGTCCCGGAGCTTCGGACCGGGTCGCGGGCACGCGTCCGCGACCCACGGCTGGGTACTAGCACAGGACATACCTGTACGTACATGTGCATGTGCCCAGCCGTGCCATTCTTCCGAAGTAAATGTGCAGGAGGCGGTCCTTAAGTGGTTAAGCACTTAAGGACCGCCTAACGCCGATACACGTCAGCAGAGCGGCCCGGCTGTGCATAAGCACGTACAGGTACGTCGCCTTTAAGAGCCCAGCCGTGGGTCATGCACACACCAAGGCACGAGTGACCCGGTCCTGAGCTCCTTGACCACACCTGCAGGAACCGCGGACCCGATCGCCGCCGGTGTCCCGCGATCGGGTTACAGAGCTGAAGAACGGGGAGAGGTAAGTGTAAACAAACCTTTGCCCATTCTTCCTAGTGAGCCTGTCACTGATCGTCTGTTCCCTGTCATAGGGAAGGACGATCAGTGACGTCACACGCCAAGCCACGCCCCCACACAGTAAGAATCACTCCCTTAGGGCACACTTAACCCCTTCTGTGCCCCCTAGTGGTTAACACCTTCACTGCCAGTGTAATTTTTACAGTAATCAGTGCATTTTTATAGCATTGATCGCTGTATAAATGTCAATGGTCCCAAAATGGTGTCCGCCATAATGTCGCAGTCACGATAAAAAAAAATCGCTGATCGCCGCCATTACTAGTAAAAAAAAAAATAATAAAAATTACTTAAATCTATCCCCTGTTGTGTAGATTTTGTGCAAACCAATCAATAGACGCTTATCGCGATTTTTTTTACCAAAAATAGGTAGAAGAATACGTTTCGGCCTAAACTGAGGAAAAAAAAAAAAATTTATATATTTTTTGGGGAATATTTATTATAGTAAAAAAATAAACATTTTTTTTCAAAATTGTCGCTCTATTTTTGTTTATAGCGCAAAAAATAAAAACCACAGAGGTGATTAAATACCACCAAAAGAAAGCTCTATTTGTGGAAAAAAAGGACGCCAATTTTGTTTGAGAGCCACGTCGCACGACCGCGCAATTGTCAGTTAAAGCGACGCAGTGCTGAATCGCAAAAAGGGGCCTGGTCCTATAGCAACAAAGTGGTTAAAGCATTTGATGGAACCAGCCTCGGATTGATTACATACTGGGTGCTTGTAAGGTCAAAAGAGAGACTTGGGATCTAATGGACCCCCATATCTCTCCATAAAGAGGACCTGTCACGGAGCCATGCTATCACAGGGGAGGTTGTTCATTCCTTGTGATAACAATAAAGTTCAATAAAACTCATTTTAAAGGTACAGTGTAAAAAAAAAAGAATTAAAACACACATTTTTTAAGTGCCCCATGCAAATGTGAATGCGCACGTAGTTCTCAAAACGCATACGTAAATGGAGATCGCATCACACATGTGAGTTATTGTCGCGAATGGCAGAGCGAGAGCAATAATTCTAGCACCAGACTTCCTGTGCAACTCCAAACCAACCTTGTAACCTGTAGCGGCTTTTATAGCGTCACCCATAGAGACTTTTAGTTCGCAAATTCCACAGGCGTCCGCAATTTTAAAGCGTGACATGTTTGGGTCCTATTTACTCGGTGTAATATCATCCTTTATATTTTACCAAAAAATTGGGTATTATAATGTGGTTGTGTGCACTAAAATTCATTAACCAATTGCCGACCAGCCGCCGCAGTTATACGGCGGCAGGTCAACTCCCCTGCGCGAGGTCACGTAGATCTACGTCACCTCGCGAATCAGACACTAGGGGCGTGTGTGGGCCCCCCGCTTGCCCCTGATCCCGATGTGCGTGCCCGGCCGGTGCCATCACCGCCGGGCACCCGCGATCGCTCGTTACAGAGCGGGGACCGGGAGCTGTGTGTGTAAACACACAGCTCCCGGTCCTGTCAGGGGGGGAAAGGACGGATCGTCTGTTCATACAATGTATGAACAGCGATCTGTCAGTCCACCCCCCCCCCTACAGTTAGAACACACCCAGGTAACATACTTAACCCCTTCCTTGCCCCCTAGTGTTAACCCCTTCACTGCCAGTGGCATTTTTATAGTAATCCAATGCATTTTTATAGCACTGATCGCTATAAAAATGACAATGGTCCCAAAAATGTATCAAAAGTGTCCGAAGTGTCCGCCATAATGTCGCAGTACCGAAAAAAAAAAAATTGCTGATCGCCGCCATTACTAGTAAAAATAAAATATTAATAAAAATGCCATAAAATTACCCCCTATTTTGTAAACGCTATAACTTTTGCGCAAACCAATCAAAAAACGCTTATTGCAATTTTTTTTTACGAAAAATATGTAGAAGAATACGTATCGGCCTAAACTGAGGAAATATATATATATTTTTGGGGGATATTTATTATAGCAAAAAGTTAAAAATATTCTTTTTTTTTCAAAATTGTCGCTCTATTTTTGTTTATAGCGCAAAAACTAAAAACCGCAGAGGCGATCGAATACCACCAAAAGAAAGCTCTATTTGTGGGAAAAAAAGGACGCCAATTTTGTTTGGGAGCCACGTGGCACGACCGCGCAATTGTTAAAGCGATGCAGTGGCCCGGTCATTGACCAGCAATATGGTCCGGGGCTGAAGTGGTTAAAAGTATTTTTTCCAGAAAGTTTGCATTTGATAAACCGCTGCGCAAATATTGCGCTGATGACCTGTAAGGGTTTTTAACCACTGCCCATCCCGCCTAATGTCAAATGACATCCACAAGGTGGCTCCTCTGCCTAATGTTATATGAAGTCCTCGGGCCTCCCGGCCGCTAGGGGGCACGTGCCTACCTGCCGCGTCACAGGGGTGCCAATGCTCGTGCCTGGCGGCTGCGATGTTCACCACGTGCCCGCAAATCGGCAATTTCAGAGCCAGGGACATTGATCACTGTGTGTGTAAACACACAGATTCAAGTCCTGTCAGGGAGAGGAGACTGATGGTATGTCCCTTGTACATAGGGACACAGCATCGGTCACCTCCCCCAAGTCAGTCCCCTCCCCCCACAGTTAGAATTACTCCCTAGGGAAC